>NC_046660.1:124421221-124423971 GCF_010883055.1 Belonocnema kinseyi | reverse complement strand
GAAGAATAAAAATCGAGGGTCTGGCAAGGGAAAACCTGACCAACTTGGAGTTTTTATACATGTAGAAGTCGCAGCAGACGCCAAGGCGAAACAGGCTAAAAGTCGGTTGGACGAAGAAAACTTCCTTTTCACGTGAATATTAGATGGGTTTCCCACAGAATGAAGAAGGTGCGGGCTACCTGGGGTTTCCGCTGTCAAGGAGACGGAGACCTCGCAGCAAAGTTTGAGGGTTCTGACAGGACCAGGAGCTGTTGGAGGTGCGGCGATGAGAGCCAAACATTGTATAGTGCACCAGCTCCCCGCAGTGCAACCTCTACACTATAAAAATAAGTGGTTGAAAATTCCCGCATTAAATAGTGGACATAAAAATACCAGTGATTAACGTGGAAATTTTACTTCAATTGTTGAAAATTAATGTGATGCTTTAAAATCACATGCAGACACAAAAATTCCTGTAACTTCATTTACAGAAAGTGTCATTTTACATTTCTCTTGTAAAATACAACTGACAATGTAAATGGTAGAGGCCATCTCGAGGAAGAACCTATTCTACTCACCTTATATGACAAATATCTGCATGAGCCTACGTGCGTAGTTATAGGAGTTACAGTTTAGAAGGCTGAATGCTATAAAACCGCGCATCAGAACATGTACACTTAGGACAATATAAATTTATCCCAACTTCATGTATAAACGGAACGGCTGACGCATTTAAAATATATTACATTTTATATATAAAACACGCTAACACGTTGTTCTATCTAGTGACACCCGCCCGCAAATTTATTTTCATCTGCGATAGAATTACAAAATTCTGATAAAATTTCCTACGTTAATCACTGGTATTTTTACCTCCACTGATTCCTATGTTGATATTACATTTTTCCATGTAAAAAATTTGCCTGAAAAATAACGCATGAATAAATGTAAAACGTTTACGAACCGATTTGCAACTTTCAACCACTTTTTTACAGTGTACGCCGCGAAGGAGGACAACCACCAAACCGAACATCTTCCAGGGACATTAAGATGTGCTTTTGCCTTCAGGGAAACAGACCCGAAGAGAAAGCACGATAAGATCAGACAAATAAAGTAGCAGAACTGATGATTCCGGTAAGTCCGAATCTTCCCGTGTGTCTTTGAAAGATTTTTACACAACCTCTAAAAAAATTACTTAGTAGTCGTTTGTACAACTCGGTCCGCGCGTTTAATCAAATTTAATGCTCTATTAGTTGTTTTCGCATTAGATCCGTTTTTATGTACAAAGAGGAAAAGCGGTCAAGAAAGTGTTATTTGCCGCCATACTGCTTGACCGGTTTGAGACTATCTGCAGGTTCGATTTGAATTATTTAGTCTCAGAAATAGTCACAGGGATTTAAGTCCTTTTCAAGGTTCCTTTAAGAGTGATGCGAGAATCATATAATGGTTCTTTTGTATTCGTCATTTACCAGATGGGCAGTTATTTACAGTAGTTGCCGTCACTAACCCGACTCTTCCTTTTTAAATTGCTCTTCAAATTATAAACACTTTCTTTTTAATTGATGAATTTTCTCATACTTAAATATGAAATTAAAAAAATCTATTTCTAAATTTTAATCCGAAAGCTTAACAAAGGACCCTTGAGTGTCGGCTACTTTATTGATATAGCCTCTCTGCTTGTTATTTATGATCGAATTCTTATTTCAAGTTCAACCTCTCTGCTTGTTATTTAAGATCGTATTTCTATTTCAATTTTGGAAAGGACATTTTAAAGCCTTTAAAACATTTAAAAGAACTACCTGGCCCTTAAACATATCTACTTGAGTGCCCGCGGAGAATTTCTCAGAGCTTCTCAGAGCCTAGAGAATCTTTAAAATATACTCAGAGATTTATATCGGTAGGGCACAGCGAAATCCCACCCGGGATGCAGAAAACATTCCAAAGTGCCTTTTTAAAACCGAAAACACATTGGAGATTTCAGAAACCCTACAGATTTTGACATTTTTTGGTACAGCACATGATCAGTCTTAAATCCAGAATCAGAATCAAGTTCCATAATTTCTAATCTTAGTATTCCATTTACTTTGCGATAAAACTTACCAACAATGACACTTCCGGCTTTTGCTTCTCCCAAAAGAGTTTCTTTGTATTTTCTTAAGCTTTCATCTTCCTTGTCAGTTTCCAAGATTTGTTCGATAGTTTTTTCTGGAGGAGGTTTGTAATTTGATACAACCTCTAGTTCTTCGTCCAGAGAATCCACATGGTCAATTGCAGGATCTGCCATTGTTTACTGTTTCAAAAGAATTAATAGTAATATTTTAAAGAATGTAAAATTTTCCATGTAAAAAAGGATGATTTCAATGAGACATTTTCGAAATAGTTGCAAATGTAATTTTGAGGCAGTATCTTCGGACATGGAACAAAATTTGGCTATATTTATGCCAAAAATTCACTTTCATTGACCATACACTTTTTTGGACATTTTTTCCATAAAGGGTTTGAAATATGCTCTACTCTTAATGTATTTTGCTCATAAATATTTGAGGGCCAGTAGAACATATTTCACATCCTTTATGGATATATATATATATATATTCTTAGGGTGCACGAGGCTTTTGGTGGATCGTCGTATTGATTCCTTTACAGACTGTAACCACCTATCTCAGGGATGTGAGACGTGGTTGTGGCTGAAATTTTACCGCGATTTCGCTGGAAGCGGGTGCAATTTTTCAGATTAGCACCCACTCCCGGCGAAATCCTGCGGTTGTCCT
>NC_046660.1:124415741-124421121 GCF_010883055.1 Belonocnema kinseyi | reverse complement strand
AAGGATGTGAAATATGTTCTACTGGCCCTCAAATATAAGCCCAAACCATAGTAGTCATAATTATAATTGCGACAGACGCACTTAGGCGTCATCTAATAATAGCTACACACTTCTACCCATGCTTCCCTATGACGACAGTGAAATTGACCTTACGGCCACAGGCATGATTTCCGCGGTTCTACTGCCTTGCCGTTGAAAACGCACTGAAAAAGCAATGAACTGGCACTCGTTCAGTGCTTTTTCTTCAGTACTACCCGTACCGCTAGTTTTCTATACCTGAGTTTCCTTTTCAAGTGTCCTAGTCGCGAACGCGACTAGGCTACCAAGTAGATCAGCTGAAAGGTATTAAAAATGAACATTTTTAATTAGTATAATTTTGAAATGATCTACGAGAAGGTTAGAAATTCAGATTCTACGGGTTTCGATGATTTCAGATATTAACTTTTTTTTTAATGTTTAAAATTGTAATTAATACAACGTTTCTCGTAAATGGAATGAGATACGCCAAAACAGAAAATATTTTTGAATTCAACTTCAAAGTAGTATATTAGTATATAAGTTATAATTATAAATATGTGTAACGTGCAAATTCATAAAGTAAACAAGTGCTAATAAATTGAAGAAAATTCAAAAAGGAAGTCAGTTTTATTGCGGTAAGGTACTGTAAATAACTGCCCGCCCGGTACGTGACGAATACAATAGGAACATTGTATGACTGTCCCATCACTTCTCCATAACGTTTAGATGCTGAAACAGCCACTGAAAAGGCACTAACGACCCAGTGCCGTTCACCAGAGCTTTTTCATCGGTAGGGTGAAAGCCAGTGTCATTTTTCCGGATGTCGATCATTAACAGCGGGACCTTAAGCTGGTTATTTAAGCCATTTATCTATATCTATACATATCAACAAAAGAGAAAATGCGCTCTTATTTCCCATAGTAAAAGAGAAAACAAAATAAGTTTGCATATGAGTTGCATTAACATAACCTAAATTTTATTTAGTCTTGTATATTTAGCAAGATTACCTATGATTAATCGAAATTCTGTGTAATTTTGCGAAAAAGCTTAATAAGAACAAAAAGAAAGATTTGCAACAAGAAGATAGTATGAAAAAAGAGGAAGTGAATCACCGTTCGTCACGTAAAATTGAGAATCAATATACACTTCTGTTGGTACTCCTTTCGCGCGTTTGAGAATAAAACTATAAATAGAACAATAGAGAAGCATATAGCTATGTGTGGCGATAACAGTGGCCGTGCAAATGCAGCCACAAAATAAAGGAAGAGGAAAAGCCTTCAAATTATCAATCAAAGTAATCTGATTTGCCTGCTTACTATATAACTACGTCCAAGGGCTGAACACGGAGTCACGAGCAATATGGCGTCGGCAAAAGCGGCCTATTCATTGGGCACAGTACTTCCTGGGGGGTATGTGTCACCATCGACATAAAGTACTGGACTGCTGGCTACGGCTATCGGAAGTGGACCAGGGAATAGAAAGAGAGAGAAAATCGAGAAAGTGTACCTGTCCTTTTCTAAGAAGGGTAATTGAGTCTTCTTACCTTCCATCTGTCGACGATTACCACGCCTATTACCAATGATGCCAATGTTTGCACTCTGCGCTACTGTCCTTGCGTTGGGGCTGAGTGCTGGTTAGCCACACTGGGCGCGCGATTCAAAATTACAATAAAAAGGAATTCTTGTAATTTAAATAAAGAGTTATTAAAATATGCACAAGAATGTAAACAAATTGCATAGCTTTTGATTTCAGACAAGAAACAAGTTTATAACACATATATTTAAT
This sequence comes from Belonocnema kinseyi, assembly GCF_010883055.1. NCBI lineage: Eukaryota > Metazoa > Arthropoda > Insecta > Hymenoptera > Cynipidae > Belonocnema > Belonocnema kinseyi. The sequence continues at coordinate 124,419,318 of NC_046660.1, read as the reverse complement.
AAATAACAGTTTTTTTTTATTGAATTTCAAAGACTGACTTATATTTCACAAAACATTTTTTAAGAGATACATTTTTTGAATTACCATATAATATTTTAGCAGCTTAATATATAGAAGTTAATTGCAGAATATAATAATAATATTTGAAATATTCTAAAAAAATTTTCAGCTCAGAATATTGTTCTTTTCAAGTGAGACGTGGCAAAACGACGCTTATAAATTGTTATTTATATAATATATGTGTGATAATTTTGTTTTTCCTGAAATCAAGTTACACAGTTTGTATATATTCTTGTACATATTTGAATAATTATTTATTTAAATTAAAAGAAATGTTTTTTAAAATAATTTTAAATCGCGCGCCAAGTGCGGCCAACCGGCACGCAGACCTAACGCAATCACAGTAGCGCAGGGTGCCAATAGAGCATTCTCATTAAGGGCATGTGACACAGCTAAATACCTATATTACCGACCACAATTTTTCAGTTCAATGAATGTTTTTTTGAACCTAAGAACTTTTTTTGTAAATAAAATATCGAGCTGAAACTTTGGGAAATGTATTAGAGTACAATAAAGTACGTTTAGGTACTGCATTTTAGTAGGAACTTCACTGAAAATTATTTCATCTTTTTTCTGAACCTCAACATTTTTTGAACGTTCGAACTCTTTTTATACATAAAATATCGGTCTCAAACTTTGAGAAATGTGAGAGCCGAAAGAAAACTACGTTTAAGTACAATGCTTAACAATAAAAGATGTAAAAAAATATATTTTAACAATTAATTCCAACGGCATCAGCCGGTAACGTTGTACACGAAAATACGAACCCTCTAGAGCTTCGTCTAGTGGCCGCCAGGTTTCGTATTTTCGTGTACAACGTTACTGACTGATGCCGTTGGAATTGATTGTTAATAAGGGCCGAACCTCCAGAAACACAGTGCTGTGCACCCAGACACAAGAATTTTTCGGATTCCAATAGGCATAAGAGAGGAAAATCAAAAGTTTATTGGAAAATCTCGTTCTGGGCTTAGTTATCTGTCAACAAGTGAACTTATTATATTGTCAAAGAGAAGAAGGGAAATGTAAATAAGTGTTTTGCGTCGTGGGCCTTTAAGTGCAAGTCATTTAGAAAATACTCGGATTTGCGAGGAACATTTTATGTGTGGTAAGTAAGAAATATATGCATTTCGAGTGAGATTATGTTCGCGAGGTTATATATACGACAATTGTAGCAAAAGAGTTATTTGTGATTTATATTTATTGCAATCGTTTGTAATTTGTTTTTACAATATAGGCACTCCAGCTGACGTAGCGAATAAGGATCATCCTGATTGGGTGCCTTGTCAAAAATTAGGTTATGAAAAAGGAGCCGCTCTAAAAAGGAAAAATTCACTGCCACGCTACCACCTATCTGAGAAGAGGATTATATGTCATAAGAGAATATAAATGTTGCTTAAAAATTCTTTCAATTAATTCAACATTCATAATTGAATTTAAGCATTCATTTCCTTGTTCAAAAATACAAAAATTATATTTGAAAAACCTTTTTTTCTTGTCAAAATTTAATATCTAACTGTACACATAACTTTTTCACTTTGGGTTCAAAGTGTATCCCTTTTTGGTTAAAAATTCATGTATTTTGTTGTAAAAGTTGTCTTTTTGGGTAGAAAATTAATCATGTTAGCCAGAGAAAATAGAAAATGTATTAGCATAAGATAGAGATTCTTTAAATTGGTATTGTTTGCTTTTCTGTATCAAGAAAAATCTTGAATTTTCGCACACTTTTTTGAGATGTACAATTTAGGAATTTCTCATGGAGAAAATATTTTTTTTATAGATTTATGTAAAAATACCACTTATTTACATTAAGCTGGGAAACAAGAATGCAATGTTATAACTTTGTGATAATATCACTTGAGTTTTTTAATCCTGCGAGCAGATTGCTCTTGTAATAGGCTGATCCTAACCTCAAAATCTCAATAAACTGTCATCGCCATTTACATCAGCAATGGAATTTGACAACCTCAATTAAAATGAACACAATACTTCACACGAATATTCCTTAATGTTAATACTCATAGAAAATAAGTTATAACTAGAATATTAAGTTAAAACTAAAAATACTGTATTTTTACACTATAACCTCATTCAGAAGCAGAAAAGTATCATTGAACTGCTTGCACTTCACTTTCACCAGAAAACCAGCTTCATAAAACTTATAAGCTGCTAAACTTTTATATGCTTTCACTTGTTTTGCAGTGTAAAAACTGTAAGATTGAATAAAATATGACACTATATCCACTGTTGTCACCGAGGGCACTGAGCTTACATTTTCACTAAAATCTATATCTTTAAGAGCATACCCTACCGAAAAGAATCTTTGAGTATATACTAAAAATTCTTCAGGTAAAAGAATCTCAGAGAAATTCTCCGCAGGCACTCAGGGAGATATTTTTAAAGGTCCAGGAAGCTCGTTTAAATGGTCTGAAGGCTTTGAAATATCCTTTCCGAAATTGAAATAAAAATACGATCATAAATAACGAGCAGAGGCTATCTCAATAGAGTAGCCGACACTCAAGGTCCTTGGTTAAGCTTTCGGATTAAAATTTAGAAGTACATTTTTTTAATTTCATAGTTAACAGCCTTAAGCATAATAATTCGGAATCTACGGGTTTCGATGACTTCAGATATCTAACTTTTTTTTTAATGCTTAGAATTGGAATTAATACAACGTTTCTCGTAAATGGAATGAGATACGCCAAAAAAGACAAAATTTTTGAATTAAAACAGAAAATTGTATATCAGTATATAAGTTATAATTATAAATAAGTATAGTGAGAAAATTCATCAATTAAAAAAAAAGTGTTAATAATTTGAAGAGAAATTTTAAAAGGAAGAGCAGATCAGCCACGACCAACTACTGTAAATAACTCAGCCCGCTCGGTACGTGACGAATACAAAAGGAACATTATATTACCAGAGATGAGGTGGGAGATTGCTTATGCCGTGTATTTGATTTGGATCGATTTACTGCAGCGCGCCCTGTTTGCCTCAGCCTTCCGGGAACTAAAATTAAAGGTCCAAAAGCGCGCCCTGTTTGCCTTATTGTTATTTTTCGGGAACTAAAAGGAAAGGTGGCTTACCTGCTACTAACTTAGTAAAACAGGGTACAATTTGATAAAGTCGGTAGAGAAGATCGGAGTTGGTAACAATTATACATAATAAAATAATAAATTAAGAAAAATGAATCAAATCTACTACTTTAAAATTAATTATTTAACTAAGCTTTGGCTTTAATGATTTTTTCAATTAGAAAATGTTATCATAATAAAGATCATTTTTTATTAATTATCTCCAGTTCTTAGAATGATATAATTATTAATTAATTTGTAATTAATACATTGAATGATTATACCTAATTATTTGTATCGATGTTATTTGAATTTAAATTCATTATTGTGTTTTTAAAGATAAGGAGTTTATATAATAATAATTAGAGTATGATCTTCATCTCAATAGATTCTATATTAGGAGCTATTCAATATCAATATTATCAATATTTATATAATTTTCGTAT
>NC_046660.1:124409712-124415641 GCF_010883055.1 Belonocnema kinseyi | reverse complement strand
ATTATATTAATTTACCGTATAGAAATTCAGGAAAAATTAACAAAAATAATATTATCAATTATTATTAAACTTTTTAAAAAAATTTGTAACTACTTACTTAGAGTGCACATGAACTCACACACACACACACGCACCAGTGACGGGAGGGGAACTGAGCGAAGAGAGTAAGACAAGCAAGTAGATCGCGATCAAATGAAAATCGGCCTCCAGAACAATGCCTTAAAGATTTTTCCCCGCCTTTAAACTGGGATTTCAATGAGGGATTTAAACTTTAAATCACCTTAAATCAAATAAATCTCAAAATTTTAAAATCATGTTCAGCTAGTAAAATCGAAATTACAGAAACAAATCAAGGATCCCGGAAACGGACTAATTTGTAGGATATTTTTCGACCCATTGGGTACATAAATTCTTATAATCCGCTTACTCATTCGTACCCTAAATAACAATGAATACCATTATCACTGTACACAAAGAAAGTGTTATGAAAATTTGGGAACTCGGTCAGCCTACGATTATTAATTTTATGATCCACCTATAACGTAGGGGGATGCTGCATTAGATCTAGTTTTCCACTTCCTAAATTTCTAATAACCTTCAGGTAAGTTATTCCAGATTATCATGCACTTTTGAATTGAACTCAATCGAGAAGAGACGTCCGAGACACTTAGAATTCTAATGTTGTCAAGGAAGCACGGTTTATAAAAGGTTACCTACCGAATAGTAATCCGAGCAATTCTATGATAATTGTCGCGAAGCATTCGTAGCTTTATTCTGAATGGCCTGTTGGTGATTTTTGAAGTGAACGTGTGGCTTTTGCGAGTTTTAATTTTTAATGTTGAATTTAATATTGAATTTAAAATTAAATTTAATATTGATTATTAATTTTAAAAACTTGTCAATTTCTAATACGTGAAGAAAGGATTAAATACGCTTAATCCCTGCACTTTCGTGCAGAGGAAAAACTAAAGAAGCTCTAAAAATAATAAAGGAGTGTACGCAAATTCTTTTGAGATTGTGTGAAGTGTGTGTGTGTGTGTGTGTGTATAAATTGCGTGGTTCGTGCAGTGTTTTTTTATTTTAAACTTTTTAAAATGGTTTTGAGAGTTTACGATTCCTGCCAATTCTTCGGTTGTCCAAACAAACGTTCGGAGGGTGCACCGTTATTCCATTTTCCTGCTACGAATAAGGAAAGATTACAAATATGGATAAAAAGTTCAGGTAAGTGCAAATTAATTTAAAATAAAAAAAAAGGTGAAAAGAAAGCTAGGAAAGATGGTGAAATTATCAAATTTGTTAAATTTTGGATTAAAACTTTTCAATTTCGAATAATTTCAACTTTGTATTATTTATTTTTCAGCCTGTGTTGTTTAGAAATAATAAAACTTTAATTCCTTTTCATTCAATTGTAAATATTAAGAATTCTTTCAGATTTACATAATTTAAAAAAAATTTGAAAATTAAAAAAATAAATTAAAATTTTTTGAAATAATTTTTTTTAAAGTGATTCCTTTTGCATGAGAGATCTATATCATTGGTTTTAAAATGAAAGATTTTACTATTTACATTTAAATAAGTGAGTCTTAAAAACGTAATGTAAAATGTGAAAATGAATAATATTTAGTGACTGAATGTCAGTTTCCTGATTTAAGAATAATTTAATTGTAAACAATGATTGAAATTGTTTAATTTTTAATGCTTCAAGTTTGAATTTCTTTTCTTTTAAAACTTTCAATTCCATACAATAATTTTCAACGTTTCTAGAATAAATAAAGTTCAGAGGTACATAAGCCCCTTGTTAATAGGCGAATATGACATTGTCCAAAAATAATCTTTTTCGGAATTCTACAGTGTTACTAGAGTCCATGATCTTTGGGCTCTCCAAAAATACTTCAACTACGTAGTCTGAAAAGATGTTCAATTTTTTGTTTAATAAGTGATCAATCCATGGAAAACATAACGCTTTTTCGATGGACCAACTTCCCGTGCAGAAATTTCCCCATCCTTCCCTATTTGAAGTTGGGTTCTAATGGGGCCCCTATCAGAATATCTAGTCTAGAAAAAACTAGTTGGGCCCCTATCGGAATATCTAGTCTAGAAAAAACCGATGGTTGCCCTGTCAGATTCTAGTGAAGAATTCCATGCTTCGTATAGGTATGGCAAATCTATCTGTGTCTAATGGGGCCCCGACAAGAGAACTCCTAAAATCTTACATTGCCTAAAATATAATTTTAAGGCGTTTGAAGGTTTCAGTTTGCAAAAATAATGTTTTTGTGGGTATTTAAACTCGTTATTCTCGAAAACTTGATTTAGGGCGCTAATGAATATTTTTTTGGGTGTCAGGAAGATACTTTTCAGTTAAAGTTAAAGAACTTATGTCAAGTACCACTGGCCATTGCTGATTTTTAAAGAAATAAATTCTGAATCCCATCTTTATGAAAGATTCTAAATGTTTAGAAAAAATTACATTTTAGGTTTAGGTTTAAATGCTCAGAAAAATTAAATGTTCTGTCACTGTAAAAAGTTGTAAAGTAGTCTACAATGGGAAGAAGCGAAATATTATACGAGTACAAATTTCAGTCGATTACATTTATTTATTTAAAAATGATTTTATAGATATTCATGTTAACAATTTGTATATTTCATTTAAATAATGTCGTATAATAAGAAATATTGAATTAGAAAAAGCGAGTTTACAATTTGGTTTTTTAGCTTTTCTAAGCTGTAGGTTATGAGGGTGGCTTTTTCATCGAGTTTCAACTTGTCGGCTTAGCGCATTGGTTAGACTCCCGACTCTTAGGCGATAGACGGCCACCGGCTAGTTTTTCTCACTATAGTCCCAATAGAGATAGGAAAAACTAGCCAGGGCCCCACTCGAGCAAAATACATTTTTTGGGTTAAAGATTATGTACATGAATAAAGGAAGCTCCCGCCACGTAAAGAATACGTACAAAATCAATTACCCCCCCCCCACTCGCCCTCTTGAGCTGGTGCATAATTTTAGTATGTCCCTTAAATCAACGGCAAACTTCATGGTCTTAGCTGAACTTGGAAATAATTATTTGGAATTTAAATGAGAGCAGACATTCTACATAAAGGTGGAAATTTTACTTACATTATTTTTGTTATTTATGATCGCTTTTAAAAATGCAAAAAATTGTCTGTTTTCAATAATTTCAGAAGTTCCTGGAGATAGATGACCGTCTCATTGATAATGTTATTTTCAGGAAATGAAGCTCATTTGAGAAACTGGAGTCCATCGTCACTTTGAACAGCAGGATTATGTGCGGGTCACTTTTATCCTGAAGCGTTTTTGAGCAACACGAAGTTGAAGCTGAGACTGAATCAGAATGTAATTCCATATAAGTCTGTGACAGAGGAAGAGGAAACCAGGATAAGGTTGCCAGAAGATATATTGAAGGATTTTCAAGTGGAAACACAAAGGAAGATGCAAGAGAGAAAAAAGGTAAGAATAGTAAAGAAGAAAGCAGAAACCAGCAGTCAAGAAGAGGAAACAGAGAATCGAGAGGCCGGATTTGGAAAAGTTGGTGCAAGAACTTTTGCTCAAGAATTTAACGATGAAGAAGTATGTGTCAAGAGAGCAAAAGTGATGAAAACTTATCTAAGTGCTGCCAAAAAGGACGATTTTATCACTTTGAATGAAGAAAATGATGAAATGGAGTGGTCTAAAATTGAACCTCCATTGCCAAGTACTAGTTCTGACACTGGGGGAGAGTGGGCAGTCTCAACGCAAGAGAAAATTGCAAACATTGAAAGAGGTTTCACCAAAGAGCTTAACAACTTGAGAAAGATCAACAACACTGTGAAAAGGAAAATGAAGAGGAAAACAAAGATTCTGCAGCAACGATTGAAAGAAGAAAAGGCACAACACAAAAGACAGTTAGCCGTAATTAAACGTAAAAAAGTGAGTGTAAACGGTTTCCTGAATGCTCATCATTATCGTAATCCGGTATCACGTGCAGTTGTGACAATGCAGCTTAGTGATCGGAAAAATCAACCTTATGCTAAAGATGAGAGAGATTTTGCTAAAAGATTCAATTATTATTCTGCATCAGCGACCTCGTTGAAGGTTTAGTTGACCTGGGCCCTTTGGGTCGCAAAAACGTCCCAGCAACCAATGTTTTGGTATTTTCTGTGGACAGTTTAAATGCAAAAAGGCTGGGTCCCAGCCCTTGTCATACTTTTTAGTTGACAAAAGTGTGAATAGCGAAGTGATTGCGAATCTTGTAAAACGATGTCTCTCGAAACTGGAACAATGTGGGGCATATGTAAGACTCGTCACTTGTGATCAAGCAGCTCAGAATCAAAGCTGCACCTGGAAAATATTCCAGGCAACAATAGAGACGCCTTGCTTTGATTACGAGGGAAAAACTTACTTCTGCAATTTCGATTTTTCACATCTAATAAAAAGATTATTGCGTCAAATACGTAAACACCAGTATTTATACGATGGAGAAGGGAAAATAATAGCCAATTACAAAGATTATGAAAAGGCATGGCTGCATGAGAAAAAGAGTTCAAGCAATTTACTTGGACATATCACGGACGTTCATATGGCTCCAAACAGCTGGGAAGTTATGAAAGTCGAAAGATCCATGAACTTCTTCAATAAAAAATTTACTACAGCGTTTCGGCTAGCTGGGGAAGATGAGGAAAGCGGAATTGAAGGAAAGAATAATGGAGAACCCAATACTTGGGAAAGAACTGCTGTTTTTACAGAAGAAATAGACAAAGTGATTGATGGAGCCAATGCTTATCGATTACAATTTTATAATCCAGCAAAGCGACCACTGTCGCCAAGAAATCCCCACATTGAAGAAACTCTTCAAAACTTTGTGGATTGGTCTTCAAAATGGACTACGAATCCAAAATCAAAAAGCAAAGTGCCATGTCTGAAAGGTCTACCGTTAACAATCAATGCGATTATATGCTTGTACCATGACATAAGAAGAGATTTCCCAGATTTTGAGTTGGCAGTTGGACTGTGCAATCAGGACTCTTTGGAACATTTGTTTTCCAAACTTCGCCAACGAGGAGGTTACGTAAACAATCCTACGGCGAGGATGGTTCGCTTAGCTTTGCGACATATACTTTCCAGCGGCAAAATTGATGGTGGCACAGGGGCCAACGTTGATGTGAATGATAAAGATCTTCACATGTTGTTGAACTCTTCAAGTGACGTCGAAAAAGAATTTGGAAAGAACAGCGATGAAGTTCTGACGAATGAGATAGCAGATATGGAAGATGAGATAGATAATGAGGAACTCATGTTGGCAGCAGAAGCTGTTGAATACAATGAACAAACCAGCGCTGAAAGAGAAATGGAAAATTAGAATTATTCATCACCGAAAATATCTCTTTATGAACGTAATGCGGTGACTTTTTTTGCAGGATACATCGCTAGTAGGCGCTTCATGAAAACGCAATGCGAAAGTTGTCGACAAGATATGATGAAGACACCCATGGAAGAGAGCAATGATAGCGAATACTATATTCGACTAAGAGAATATAAAAATTTAAATGACGATGCTCCAGAAGTCGAGAAACTGACAAGGCCTAGGGATCTATTTGCGAACATCGTCTATGAACAACTTCAGTCATTTCAATTGACATGAGAAAAAGACTGGGCTTCAGACAACTTATTAAAAAATTTGAGACATGAAGCCGAAAAGAGTACCAGACAGCATTTCCCCGCTTGGTTTAGTGCAGAGTGCCCATGCCATGAACATCGTTTGAATGCTCTAGAATTCATGCTGAGAGTAAAAATTTAAGCTAAAACTCGGGAACGAAACGGATAACGACAAGCGCAGAACATTAGTATGAAAAAGAAAGGCAGAAAAGTTAACATTGTTATGAACAATTAATATTGTATATTGTGAAGTTTTGCTTTCAAATCTGGAGTTCTTCC
>NC_046660.1:124408371-124409612 GCF_010883055.1 Belonocnema kinseyi | reverse complement strand
ATACAAAATAATTATATATATTGATAAGATTTAGAACTTCAATTACAAAAAAAGTTTTTTAGTGAAACTGCAGTTAAAAACCTTTTGCTACATTTTGTCAGTAATCGTAAGGAAATTGAAATTTATTTACGAATTAAAGGATTATCACTATTAAAACAGTTCGCTAAAACAGCGCATACAAACTCACACACATAAATTTGCACACAAACGCATACCCATACACATACTCTCGCATCCAAATGCATACACATTCACTTATACCCAACGAAAGCGATAATTGCTCACTGCTTGAGGGCACGATCTCGCGCTTCGCGCTCATTTTCGTAGGCTTTAGTTCCGTTTATTCCAAGTTCAGTACTGAGTGAACTTTACAAAAGCTTGTATTTACTTTCAAAAAATATTAAAAAACATTTCACTGTGTTTCAAAAATATACGATAATAGGTAATATATTTAATTATTAATGATCTAGAACTTGTAAATTGGCATCCAATCGAAAAATCTCATAAAGATAGTTTGTAAATTTTGTTCTAATGTACTAAAAATCACGATTAAGCCTTACGGATCTCTAAAAAAAGTGCACGCTCATACACTTGCATCCACCAAAGGGAAAGAGCCAGCGACAAAGAGCAGAACAGAAAGGAACGATACATTGAATGAGTCGCATTAACTATTTATAAATACACTAAATAAGTTGCAAAAAACCTCTAATAATTTAACAAAAAAATTATTTTTATTAATATTATTATTATTATTATTATTATTATTGTTAATTCATAATTAAAGTGTGGCTATGCAGAAATAGTCCTTATTGAAAAGATGTATTGGTAAGTATTGGACCCAGTGCTGTTTGCGCGAATAAGGATTGAAAATCCAATACTTTTTAGCGCAAAAAGTACTGGATCCAATATTTATCAATACTTCTTTATCTGAGGGAGAGAACCAACAAAATGGGCATTTTTTGGCAATTGTAGAATTCACACCAAACAAAGCTTTATTTAAAAAAGTTATATAGATTCGAAATAATACATGAGGAATTTGCCAATTTCCAAGTCACAATAGCCTACAATTCAAGCAGACATGGGAAAAAATAATAAATAATCAGAGAAAGTAAAGTATAATTCAACAAATTAAACGAATCCCGAGAAATTCTACTGACTAAGAATAAAAAAGATGCGATACCAAAAGATTACAATTTTTTGAGAAAATTAAAGTACAGGGTCGCAAGAACAAAATATGAGAA
>NC_046660.1:124380317-124408271 GCF_010883055.1 Belonocnema kinseyi | reverse complement strand
AGTATTACCCGGACTCTGCACCGTCGATTGAAACGTTTCATAAGTGGTTTACCGAGTTTCGTTGTGGCCGTACGAGCACAGTTGATGCTGAACGATCTGGGCACCCAAAAGAGGTCACTACACCAGAAAATGTCGAGAAAATCCATGATATGATGTTGAATGATCCCAAAGTGAAATTGAGAGAGGTAGCTAATGCTGTTGGCATATTATTGGAACGTGTGGGCAATATCGTGCATTCAGTTTTGGGCATGAAGAAGCTCTGCGCGCGATGGGTGCCGCGTTTGCTCACAGTGGACCAAAAACGAATTCGTGTGACAACTTCCCAGCAGAATTTGGCATTATTTTCGCGTAAGCCGACCGAGTTTTTGCGCCGATTCATAACCATGGATGAAACCTGGATCCACTACTACACTCCTGAGTCAACGCAACAGGCAAAACAGTGGGTTCTACCAGGCCAAAGTGCTCCGAAGCGCCCAAAAACGCAACAATGGGTCGAAAAGATTATGGCTTCCTTATTTTGGGATGCACATGGCATAATATTCGTGGACTATCTTGAAAAAGGTAAAACCATAACCGGAGCATACTATTCATCATTATTGGACCGATTGAAAATCGAAATCGCCGAAAAACGACCGCATTTGAAGAAGAAAAAACCGCTTTATCATCACGACAATGCGCCTGTTCATTCATGCTTAGTTGCACAAGCAAAATTGCATTAAATCGGCTTCGAATTTGTTCCTCAGCCACCGTATTCACCAGACCTGGCCCCCAGCGATTATTACATGTTCCCTAACCTAAAGAGAGGGCTCACCGGTAAGCTTTTTTACTCAAATGAGGAGCTCATAGCTGAAACTGAGGCGTATTTTGGAGACCTTCCGATCAAGTACTTTTCGGACGGTATCAAAAAGTTAGAAAATCGTTGGATTCGCTGTATCCACCTAAAAGGAGAGTATGTTGAAAAATAAAACCGACTTTGGCCAAAAAAACGTCTCCGTGTTTCATTTTTCAGTGACTTATCAGACTGCTTAGTATGTATTCAAAACAGATGTCTATGAAATAAATCCTTTTAAATCATGCAGTTTTTATCATTTCCGTATGAGACATGTTTGGAGAAAAATTTACAGTAATCTTCAAATTCACATTTTTATCGGTTAAAAAAATGTTGACAATCCAATTTCGTTTAATTCGGTGAGATACATGTTTTGTACACAAAACAATTCTGATTAATTCCGTTTCGTTAAGTCCCTTCTTTGATTACATTTTAATCGCATTCGAATCGTTTCGCTGGCGCTCTACTCATTCCAATCGCTCTCGTTATCACGTTTCGGCGTTCTTAAGCATTGAAATAATATATTTAAATATACGATAGAAAACCAATGGAAACGTTTCCATTGTAATCAATTCGAACCTTCTTACCGGGTACATATCAATTTTAACCCCACTCGGAGCATTCGAGTATCTTTGAATTCCATTTATGTAGACTGACAAATGCACCACGTGTTTTCCAGAGACATATCAGTAGTATCTTCGACCGTTTGATTAGAGCAGGTAAAATGTTACTGTATCTTGATGATATACTCATATCAACTGAAACCCATGACGAACATCTTAGTATCTTACGCAAAGTCTTCAAGACTGCTCATACTTGACTGCTAATACTTACAAACTGCGGTTTCGCCTGGATAAGTGTTCATTTTTGTAAGAAGAAATCAATTATCTAGGATATTTAATAAGTGAAAAAGGCATAAAGCCAAGTCTCGAAAATGTAGAAGCAATCCTTAATTATCCAGCACCCCGGAACGCGAAGGAGTTTCAGAGATTCATTGGCATGGCAAGTTACTTTAGAAGTTTTATACCTAACTTTTCAATCATCGCAAAACCTCTTTATGATCTTGTAAAAAAGGAAAAGTCATTTCATTTCGGTGCCAAAGAAGATGAAGCCTTTGAATCCCTGAAGAAAAAGCTGACTTCTGATCTGATCTTAGCAGTTTACTCGCCCCATTAAGAAACTACATTGCACTGCGACGCGAGTGCAAGCGGTTTCGGGGCGATCCTCATGCAGAAGCAAAAAAAGCTTGAGTGTCTCGCGGCAAACTACGCGATTAAACGCTTTCACGTTTACCTGTCTGGAATAAAATTCAAGATTATTACAGACTGACAATTTTAATCTTACGCTAAAAAAGCAAAATATCAATCCATGTATTTTCAGATGGACTATGTTTTTGCGGGGTTATGATTATGAGATTCAGCGTAGGCCTGGGGAAAAGATGGGACATGTGGACGTACTTAGTCGCTGCCATAGCATTTTAGTATTAGAAATCAACACTTTCGAACAAGTATTGTCAATAAAACAACAACAAGATCCCGAAATTGTTAAAATATGCGAAAAGTTAGAAGAATCAGAAAGTAAATTATACGAGTTACGCGACGGTCTCGTTTATAGACAATAGACGAAGTTGTAGAAAAATTAACGACAGTTTATTGGTTCCCTGAATTAAGAAATAGAGTCAAACAATACATCGAAAACTGCTTGAAATGCATCGAGTTTTCACCAGAAAGCGGAAAGTCTGAAGGATTTTTATACAGCGTTCCAAAAAAGATGTTTTCTCCAATACGATACATATAGATCATTACGGCCTCTAGAGAAAACTAAACAAGGAAACAAACACATTTTTTCAATTGTCAATGGTTTTCCGAAATTAATCACACTTTATCCACGTAAATCAATGAAAACCGAAGAAGTTGTGAATCATTTACGTGATTATTTTCGCTATTACAGAGCACCGAAACGCGTCATCAGCGACAGAGGAACTTGTTTCACTTCTAAAGCTTTTACCGAATCCCTCCAAGAAAGTTCGATTAAGCCTACTCTTGTCGCAGTAGGGACACCTAGCGCTGATGGGTAGGTAGAGCGCTTTAATAGAGTTTTGACATCCATGCTAGCTAAATAATGCGAAAACTCAGATAAATCGGACAGAACCGTCGAGAAAATTGAATATTCTCTAAATAATACGGTCTGTCAGTCCACAGGCGAAATGCCGGGTCGATTGCTATTTGGTGTTACTCAGTTGGACGAAATTACCAATAAGATCAGGTCAGTCTTAGAATGGAATCTTGAAAGCGACCGAGATTTTTTTAAACTACGACAAAGTGCTTCTGAAAAAATAATTAAGTGTCAACAAAGGAACGAACGCGCTTACAATGAGAGCCATATAAATCCGACTGTCTACCAGGTAGGGGATCATGTCATTATTAATAACGCCGACACTATACCTCGGGTTAACAAGAAACTCATCCCGCATTTCAAAGGATCCTACGTTGTAAGAGAGGTATCAGACCACGGAAGATATATTGTAAGCGATATCGAGAGTTTTCAAGTTACCCGAATTCCGTACACCGGGATACTAGGCCCAGAACAAATGAAACATTGAATTCGAGAATTTTAATTTATTATAGCTTAAATCTACAGTGTCTAGGCATAGATTAAGACGACCGATTCTACACTTTTATGTACAGATTGTTCTCTTCACTGGTTATGCTAATCTTCTCAAATTTATAGTTGGTCGGGAAGACCAAATTATCAGAATGGCCGAACTGTAGGGAAACACCAATAATCTTCCTTAATCTTCCTTCTTTCCCCCGCAGCTGTGTGTACCTTTTTTAAGGGTTGTGACGTCAATGGCCATTGTCCACCTAGAGTAAGAGTGGGAGGACGGGATGTACGCATTTTGAGATAAATTCCCGACACCATGTACACTAGACAAAAATCGTTTAGTAACCATGCGACACTTTTAGAATAAAAACGTTTTACCAAAGCTATTCCATAGCCTCTTCATTTATTTTAACGCACTGATGACACCTTCAAATATTCCTTTCTATCTCAATGAAATAACGAACTTTTAACGCTCTAAATCTGAATTAGTGAAATTTCACTAATTGGATTAGCGAGAAGTAGGTAACTACGAATTACTGAAAAACTACTAATTCAATTAGTAAAAATATTTTACTAAATCAATTAGTGAAATTCCACTAAGCAAATAGTGGCTTTGAGAGCTAAAGTACCTACTATTGAATAGTGGAAAATCACTAATTAAGTAGTCAAAATCAACCATGACATCCTGATCCTCTTTTAGCGCTCTGGCTAACTCTTCCGCAGTTAGGCTGTCGTACTCCTAAAACTCATTGGGTATATCGGCGTGGATGACGCACATACCTTAGGGTAACCAATACCTAATAATAAATTCATTTAAAATCATCAATAACAATACACCACGGCACTTAAAGTGGTCATGCATATTTAAATAAAATATTTGCTGGAGTCAACTAATAACCCCAACAGTAAACTATATTACAAGACAATTTATAGAAGTAAATTATAATGTATATTTAAAAATTGATTTAATTTATGTTGATACTATACTTACCAAAGAAAAATCTCAATTCAGATTTCCCTTTATTTCTATAGAAATGAATGGAAAGCTGAATTTCGTAACCTCAAAACGAACACTGCCCTCATTTTCTGTAGCAAACGTTTTTGTCTCGATATACATATCGCCACATAATAAGGACACTATTCACGGGGAAACTACACAAAAGTATAATAAACTGAAAAATATTACTAACCTGTGTTTTAAATTTTTTTACGCTCGTAGAAAGAAAAATGATGCAAGCTGTCAAATGTAAACGATAAAAAAGATGCAAACGAGACGTGAGCGCGGGTTGGCGCGAGTTCACCATTAGCCTTGTTCACGGCTTCGATCTCGACTTCACTAATTAAATATTGAATTAAACCACTAAATAATAGTGAAATAAAATACACTAATTGGAAATAGTGAAATTATCATTATTTCCACAGTAGAAGACCACTAATTTAATAGTGAAAAGCCAAAATATCACTATTTCAGCAGTGAATCATTCAATCACTAATACTATTAATGAAATTTTCACTATTTCGAATTTAGAGAGAAATGTGATATTTTTTAATCGATTAGAATTTTTAATAAAGCTAAAATATTTTAACATGTGCATATTACTCTTAAGGAAAGACCATTACCAAATATTTTTCTATCTTTAACAATACTCAAATGTATCGAAATTTTTTTTTCTAAATGCTATAATGAATCCATCTTGAAATTAGATTCTGGGAATTGAAAACAAGAAAATAAGTAGTATCACCTTGTTTTAAACTTATCTAAGTATAATTTTTATAAGAGTCTTGAGAAATATTAAGATTTTTAAAACAATCAAGAAATATTTGATCAATTTTCGAAAATGTTTCCGAGTTTTCAAATATTTGTAATCTATTTAAAACGTCTTAAATCCCTGAAAATAATAGCTGTTTCGGTTGATAATGTCGATTTTTTTGCAGAATTTGGGCGTGTGTTTACATAACAATATGAATTAACTTAATAATCAAAGTATTGGCCATCATTTTCTACAACTTTTCCCCATATTTCTGGCAATGCAAAGATTCCTTCCCAAAAGAACTCTTCATGTTTTGAGGCCAACCATTCATCGAGCCAAATTCTCACGTCTTCGTAAGACTGGAAATTTTTCTCTGAAAGTCCGTGCTGCATCGATCAGAATAAGTGGCAATCCGATGGGGTCAAGTCCCGTGAATAGGGCGGGTGGTATAGGATTTTCTATTTAATGCTTTCCAATTAGTTTTGGACTGGTTTTGCAACGTTAGACCGTGCATTGTCATGTTGAAAAATGACTTTATTGTGTCTTTGTGCGTATTATGATCTTTTTCCTGCTATGCTTTGTTTAATTTTATTAAGTGTTGTCGGTACCGTTCGCCAGTAATCGTTTCACCAGGTTTCAGCAGTTCGTAATACACAGCTCCCCCATTGTACCCCAAATACACAGCAAAGCCTTTCCATATATATTGCGCACTGGTTGTGACGTTGAAGGTTGGCCTGGGTCTACTCATGATTTTCTTCGCTTTGGGTTCTCAAAATCGATCCACTTTTCATCACCTGGCACAATTCGATGCAAGAAACCAATTGATATGGAAACCATTTCCCTGCCTTCTGGACCTTTCCCAATGCGTGTAGATGTTCGGAAATGGAGGATTGGGCCACATTCAATGCATTTGCCATTTGCTTCAACGCTTGCCTTGAGTCTTCATCCAATAAATATTGCAAATCATACTCACAAACTGCGGTTTCGCTTGGATAAGTGTTCATTTTTGTACGAAGAAATCAATTATCTAGGATGTCTAATAAGTGAAAAAGGCATAAAGCCAAGTCTCGAAAATGTAGAAGCAATCCTTAGTTATCCAGCACCCCGGAACGCGAAGGTGTTTCAGTGATTCATTGGCATGGCAAGTTACTTTAGATGTTTTATACCTAACTTTTCAATTATCGCAAAACCTCTTTATGATCTTGTAAAAAAGGAAAAGTCATTTCATTTCGGTGCCAAAGAAGATGAAGCCTTTGAATCCCTGAAGAAAAAGCTAACTTCTGATCTGATCTTAGCTGTTTACTCGCCCCATTAAGAAACTATATTGCACTGCGACGCGAGTGCAAGCGGTTTCGGGGCGATCCTCATGCAGAAGCAGCAAAAGCTTGAGTGTCTCGCGGCAAACTACGCGATTAAACGCTTTCACGTTTACCTGTCTGGAATAAAATTCAAGATTATTACAGACTGTGACAATTTTAATCTTACGCTAAAAAAGCAACATATCAGTCCATGTATTTTCAGATGGACAGATATATATTGCGCACTGGTTGTGACGTTGAAGGATGGCAGGGGTCTACCCATGATTTTCTTCGCTTTGGGTTGTCAAAATAGATCCACTGTTCATCACCTGGCACAATTCGATGCAAGAAACCAATTGATATGGAAACCATTTCCCTGCCTTCTTGACCTTTCCCAATGCGTGTAGACTTTCGGAAATGGAGGATTGGGCCACATTCAATGCATTTGCCATTTGTTTCAACGCTTGCCTTGAGTCTTTATCCAATAAATATTGCAAATCTTCATCTTCAAACTTTTTGGGCACAAACTCACAAGACTTGTCACTGCGCATCGCGATTAGTCCGGAATCAGAAGTCTTCATAAAGGACGCAGAAGCTTAATTTGTTCAATGCATCCATTGAAACATATACGACAGATATACGATTATAGAGGGGACAGGAAAGTTAACTCGGTTTTAAATGACAATAAACCGATAAATCGTGTTCAGTGGTGCTTAGAAATTAGAACAAATATCCAGAACAAAACTTATTTTGCCAAAAAATACGAATTTTCAATAAAATACCTTAATTTTCAACTAAAAAAGTTAATTTTTCAACCAAAAATGGAATATGTATATTTTCATTCAAGAAAATTAATTTTCAATGAAAGAATTAATTTTCTACCAAAATGATGAATCCTCAACCAAAAGGTTAATTTTCTATCAAAAGAGTCGAATTTTCAACTAAAAATTAGATGAATTTTACATTTTAAACCAATAGTGAAATAGTACAATTCTTTAGTAAAAAAAATTAATTTTCAACCGATAATGACGATTTTTCAACGAAAAAGTTCAATTTCAAACTTAAAAATATAGATTAAAAAATGTCTACTAGTAGAGTTGTTTCCAAAGTCAGATGTAATTTTTTCAATAAATGGATAATATAGTATATAAAATTATAATTATAAAAACGCCCATAAAATATTTTTTACATATTGTTTACTATTTTGAATTAAATGTTGAAATATAAATTTTTTATCACGATGTCGATTGGAGGGCCCCTTTGACGTCAAAGGGGTCGGATTTTCCACCAATCACAGCGCACGTGTCAGTGATTCTCAAATATCTTCTTCTGTGTCGATGTTTTGTTGTGGTTATGTGGACATCAAAAATAGAAATCGCCAAATATTGTTTAAAAAAATGTCAAAGAAGGATTTCGTAAAAACCAATAGAGGAAATCTACCGAAAATAGATACATTTATATTACAACAGGAGCAAATCAAAATATTCAGAATTGACAGCAGACCGTGGCCTAACCTCCTTATCATGAGTTTCGCATCGCCACGTTGATAGATAATAATGAGAACATCTGACTCATGTGACTCTAATTTCAATAAGTGTTTCACCGCCTTCAATTTTTAATAATTTTTTTCTGTTGAACGACACAATAGAAAAGAAAATGATAAGGTACCTTCGATTCAGATTAAAATAATGTATTACAAAATTATTTTATCTCAAATCGCAAAACAACCCTATTCTTCAAGAAAAAAGATGAATTTGAACTAAAGTTTTGAATTTTGTCTACAAAAAATGAATTTGTAACAAATTGGTTGAAATTCTAACAAAAAGAGAAACCTTTTACTAAAAAAAACAAATCTCTAACAAATTGTATGAAATTTTAAACAGAAAGATCAATTTTCTACCGAAAAAAATTTTGCAATGCAACTGATGAATCTTTACAACAAAAACCGAATTTTTAAGCAAATAGTTGAATTTCTCACCTTAAAGATGAATTTCCAACAAAGAAGATTTTTTTCTATCTAAAAGAGCAATTTTGAACAAAATAAATAAATTTCCAGTCACAGAAAGAAATGTTTAACAAAAATGATTAATCTTTTACCGAACAAAATGAATGTTCAAAAACGAACATTCAATTTCTAAAAAAAGTTAAATTTTGACAAAATACATTCATTTTCAATTAAATGGTTAACTTTATATCTAAAAAACATACCATTGTATCTAAAAGAGAAAACTTTTTAACCAATAACCGAATAGACTAAGAGGATTAATTTTCTGCCAAAAAAAGAAGAATTTTCAAGCAAAAAGATTAAGTTTTAACCTTAAACATTATTTTCTACAAAATACGCGAATTTTTAACTAAATAGTTAAATTTTCAACTAAAAAAAGATACATTTTCAACTAAAAATGGAACATTTTGACTTTTAGTTATGGAACTTATTTTTAAATATCAAGCAAAGAATTTTCAACAAAATAGTAGTTTTTAACAAACAAACAAAAAATAATTTGTATCCAAAAAATGAAATTTCCAGGAAATAGTTGAATTTTCAACCAAAGAAATCAATTTTTAATGAAGAATATTAATGTTTTACCAAAAAAGACGCATTTTACACTAAATACGTATATGAATTTTCAACACAATAGTTTGATTTTCAAAATGTAAATTTTAAATCAAACATAAAATAGTTAAACATTTCAATAAAAAAGTGTTTTCAAACAAAGGAAGAATAATTTTCAACCAAATAAATACATTTTTAATAAAATTGATGTACTTTTCACCCAAGAAATTGAATTTTCAACTACGAACCTTAATCTTTTACCAACAAAATTAGCCTTGGACAAAATACATTAATTTTTAACCAAATAATTGAACTTTTAACTATAAAAGATCATTTTTCAATCAAATGTCGAATAATTAAATTAGCATTTTAAAAAATTGCTTTTCAATCAAACAAAGAACGAGTTTTCAACAAAATATTGTATAATCAAGAAGATTAATTCTCTAACAAAAATACTAAATTTAACAAAATACAAGAATGATAAAAAAGATACATTTCGGGTTCCAATCGTGTACAAAATTACGAATTTTTGCGGACCTTTCTTTAAAATTTTCAATTGAAAAAATTGTTTTTTAATCCAAAAAACAAAATTTTAACAAAATAGCTAAATTCTCCTAACAAGATTAATTTTCATCTAAAAAAGACGTATTTTAATGAAAATATCTGAATTAACAAAACTGACTTTTAAACACCAAATGGAATGGTTTGTTTCTCAATATTTCTATTTTCATATATTTCATAAAGTCTTGACATGTTTATATATCATGTCATCTTCTTCCTCATTTTATTCTTCAAAATTTTAAATAATCTTAGGCAATCAAAACAGTGGGAAATTCTGGCAGAACTCTACCTAGAGGATCTCTGCTCTACAGTCTACCCTAGCCAAATGTTCCGTTGCCATAGCGACGCGCAAATATGTTTACATGGTATAATCATTTGTGGGACATGCCAGTGAAGTAAAATAATCCCTTGTTGGTATATAAAATAAACAATAAATAAAGATTTTGGTTTTTTAACTGAAGAATAATTATTAAACAATGTCAACACCAGAAGATCTTCAATTCAGCAGAACATGTCTGCTTTTAAAATCTGAAAATAAGTTTCAAAGGAAGCACGCTCTCGAGGATATTTTAAAGAATACATTTGAATGGAAATTGCCCATAGAGCCCCCAAAACTTCTAAAAATATGGGAAACTGTGCACAAACCCGTAATTAAAATTTTAAATGATCAATCAGAAGCTTGTAGAGATACAGCACTTGAGATCTTGAAAGAGTTTTTATGTCTTTTACCTCCGAGAGACAAACATATAGTTTACATCATTCCTATCTTATCAAAGCGTTTGGGTTGTCAAGAATTAATCGAGCAATCAGAAGAAGTTAGATTAAAATGCGTAGGACTTTTAAAAATTATCATTCCCATATACAAAGATCATTTGCCAGCCTACTTCGAAGATTTTTTAACGATTTTGAGAAGGACTGTTACCGATAATTATTCAAATGTGAAGAAGGAAAGTTGTCAGTGTATATCAGAACTAGCTAAAGCTGTTCCTGGATATTTCTACTCTCGTTCGACGAGCTTCGCAAACCCAATTTTAGGTAACTTTGCACATCAACACTGGAAAGTAAGGGTCGCCTCTATTATAACGATAGGCGATGTTCTCTTGTATGGAGATAGCAAATCGATGCAAGAAGTCGCTACTCCTTTGGCAGAAAGACTTTTTGATCAAAGTGCTGCAGTTAGAGCAGGTAAATTCATTGTTTCGAGATCCATTTAATTTTAAATTCAAAGGTATTGTTTATTTCTAGCTGTTGTAGATGTAGCAGGACGATGGCTCTTAGAATTGAGAGATAGGTACAGTTGGTGGCACAAGCTTCTCCCCTTAGCTATGACTGGCCTTCACGATGAAATTCAGGAGACCAGAGAAATGGCTGCAAAACTTTGGGATAAAGCAGGTTTACAGTATATGGAGGAAAACGAATCCGATGAAAAGTTCAAAAATAAAATGGATTTCTTGACAGAGCGTCCTGAGCATTATCCGCCAAACAGTGAGTTCTTTCCACGGAATCCGAATCAATCACGCGATGTAAAATCATTCTGTATAATGTATCAATGTGTGAATTACTTTTATAGTCAATAGACCAAATTTAGGATGTCGCGTCATAGTACAGCAAAATTTGTGCAAATTAATTGGTGGAATAGGAACAGAGCTTGGTGATTGGTTGGCCGATATAAGAGTTCGCTCAGCCCAATTGCTTTGTGTACTTGTTTTAAATGCGGAAGAACACGTTACTCAATATATCGAAAAGCTACTCCCGCCGATGTGTCGGTAATTCAATAACACAATTTACAGTATATTTTTTTATTTAATTCTACAATTCTTAAAATATCTTAATTTAATGTCTTTCCGTAGAGCCTGTAAAGGTGAGGACAAAAGAGTCACAGAAAATGTGCAACTAGCGGCAGAGTACATAGGATATTTTGTTCCTCCAGATGTTTACTGTCAGCTCGTTCTCCCATCTCTTGAAGAGAATCTTACCACTGGTCACTTGAAAGTTTTTGGCTCAATTTTGAAAGGTAGCTCTAGAAAAACATTAAGTCCACAACTAAAAAAAATTGGAAACTTTCTGAAGCAAAAACATATTTGTCAGAGTAGAAAAACTACTTATCAAAAACAAATACTTTTTTGTTGCACGTCACTTCTTCAAGTGTGTAAGGAGGTGAGTCAATTGACCGATAATGCTTTCATTCTAATAATGATAAAAGAATTCATTGAAACAAAATACTTTAGGATTGTGCCATTATCTCAGAAGATGTATTCCAAGCAATATTAACTGTTTTGTCTACAACAACGGAAGCTCTTATTCAAAAAGAGGCGGAAGAATTACTAAAAACACTAGTTGAAATAGAAAAGTTAGAGAGTTTAAGCGAATTATTTTTCTGTCACATTCAAGTAATTTTAATTGATTTGAAAAATGGCTGTGAATCATGGAACGTTTACTCACCAGAGTTTCACATTTTCCGAGGGTGTATCTTGCATGCTAAATCTGCTATCACTCCTTACCTGCATCTGGTTCTTCCAATTTTAATACAAACTATGAAACAAACAGCAGATACCGAAGTGAGACTGAAGCAATTTATTTTGCTTTCTGAATATTTTGAGTCCCATCGAGATGAATCTTTAAATTATGGATCTGAGAAAGATTTTACTGACTTTATCGATTCGCTTCTTGAAAAAATAGTAATTCCTGGATTGATATGGTCTGCTGGGCGAACGGCAGAAGCTATACGAACAGCATCTGTTTGTTGTCTGTGCACATTACTGCGCAGAATTTTGTATGATTTCAATGTGAGGTTTGAATTGAGAAGTGAAAACAAAAAGGAAGCATTGACAAATAAGCCTGTCAAATTATTTACAATGAACCAACGCTTTTCAGAACTATTTAATCAAATCATATCCATTCTAGTCTCACTGATGGATGATAATTCTAAGAAAATAAGACTCTATTCTCTAGAGGCAGTTTCACTTGTGACGAACATAGGCAAGTTATTAAATCTTACTACAGATGCACATATTCATCGAGTTTATCCCGTCGTGTTAAAAAGATTGGATGATGGTTGCAATGATGTACGGTGCACAGCTGTAGATGCAATTAAAGAGGTGTGGAAAGCTTTACCAGAAAACTACGATCTGGATTTCAGTAGAAGTCACGTGGATGTCTTGTACACTACTGCTATTATCCATTTGGATGATCCTGAAAGAAAATTTCAAGAACTGATGCTAGGTTTATAGTGTTTCTGTTTTTACATATTTTAGATTGTCCAGTGTATTCTATTTAGACACAGTCTTAAACTATCTTTCCTTCTGATTGAAAAATCTTTTATGTAATCACAAAAAAGCGGTAAATTTAGAAAACTAAGGCTTTTGAATTACGAAATAGAATTTTAGGAACATTTACCAATTAAACTACATGAAAACTATGTATTTCAGACGCTTTGATGGATCTCAGCCAAGTTCATCCTAAATTACTGATTAAGAAGATTGAAAGCTGCCGTGGAAATTTCAGAAATCAAGAAGGCTTAAGTAGCCTATTGAATTATATTCATGAATATTTAAGTGGGAACCAAAAAGTGGATAAATTTGTAACATGTTAAGCAAGTAAGTTGACAAACTATTTAAATGTTTTATATCGAAGTCTTTTCTTGTAAGGATACAAAATTTGTATTTTTTTCTTTTTTACTCACATCAATTTTTACTAGAATTTTATTTTTTCAAAATGATATGTGAAAGCTTAAAAACTCTGAATTTGAACTGAAATGATTGAAAAGGGGTAGAATAAAGTTCAATCTCGCTCAAAAAAATTGTTTCTGTTTTTTGATTAATTTTAATTATGTGTTCTTCGATGCCTTCCTTCTTGATAAACTCCGTGAAATATGAACAAAAGCTTACAGTGATTACAGAAACCCTCATAAAAATACATAACGTATACTAACATTAGTCGTGTTACGTATACTGATATTAGTCAAACATATACATAATATACCATATACTTTCATGTTTGCTGCTCCAAAGACCCTCCGAAACTTTTTTCTGTTGCATACGCCCCCCTCCCCAACCACCCCTAAAAATGTTTTTGGCTATGGCCCATGGATACGCATAAGCCCACGCTTGTGCAGACAAACATGGTTATGGATCCGCTTAACGCATGTGCAGGAGTGCACCGGGCCACCGTTGGGAGCACTGGCTTTAGGTGCACAAATAGACAATCGTCTACGTGGAGAAGAAAATATTTGGTTGTTGGCTGGGCATGCGCGCAATGGTCTTTCGCAACTCTCTCCGGTTTTCAAAGAGAAGTACTGACGAATCTGAACAGTTAGAAAACAAATCAAATTACATTGCAATTAATGATGGCTAATATAGATTTAAAATATATTACACTAAATAATTACACACTAGCAATATTATAGGTGAGCAGGAAATATTGCATTGTCAATTAACAATATACAAACAAAAAACAATATTACTATGATTGCAAGTTTAAATTGTACAATTTAATCACTTAAAAAGAGTGGCAATTAATTTGGAACATTATCTTTGGAACATTATTAAATTTGAAATAATATGATTTTTAACATCTAGTTTGTGCATGGTTTAATTTTTACCGCAATTTTCTCCCCAGATTTATTTTAAAACGGTCTTGGTGAATTAAAAACTATTTTCAAACCATTAATTAAAATAATTCAATTGCAAACGTTTAAAAGCTTGAAAATGATCATTTTTACTTTGGAGTGGAAGCTTCTAATGTGTGCCCTAAGGGTTAACATTTTTCTTGCACCTTCTTCCCTCTTCCTTTACGCACTCCCCACACACTTTATTGGTGGTGGGAGAGGGGCCTATAGTTTACGATGGATTCCGAACCAATAAGAGCAACCATCTTTAAGTACTTAGAGATAACCTTTTCTCTAGGTCCCACGAGGCCGCCAAGGCTCTTCCAGAGTGCGAGGCGGGAATCGAACCCGCAAGCTGACGAAGTGGGTCCAAAGCCTAAACTATAGCCCCCACTAACATCATCCAACTAATTGTTTTTTTAATTTGTAAAACAGAATCATTTTCGTTCTTAATGCGTAGTATATTTAAAAATTCAATAGTCAAATTTTGTAGAAAATTCGTTGGTTGAATGTTCAACTGTTAAATTTGGTAGAAAGTTTGGCTGTTAAAAATCCCATGAAACCACTGTTGAGTTGTTAACAGTCGAATTTTGTAGAGAACTCTTCTGTTGATATTTCAACTCTTAAATTTTCATCCAAGAAGATTAATTTTTTACCATAAAAGACAAATTTTTAACGAAATAAATGAATTTTCTACAAAATAGTTAAATTGTCAGCTAAGAAGGAATAAAGGGGGTTGCCAATTTTGAGCCCAATGTGTCTACCTTAGAGAATCGTATTATCTAATATTTTTTGGTATGGATATTTCAAATATGTTCTTTGTTTTGCTGTTAATTGAGCGGTTTTAGAGATAAAGAGAAAAAATTGTTATAACTAAGCCACAGGCTCTCTTGCACAAGCCCCTGCCAGGGCAGGTTCAAAAGATATTTGTGGCAAACTCAGTAGTCACAACTTTACGACTTTGAAAACCAATATCTTAGAAATGGCTCAATTTTGGGGTTACGCCTATTGACTTTTTTGTTTGCTGGAGTAAGTGTAACAATTTTACACACTTTTCACATCTTGATGTTGTGAGTCCAGAATCCCATATGACATTGACACCCACCCAGTGGGCACAAAAATGAAGGATGTCCTAGAGACATCTTTAGGACAACACTAAAACGCATTTTGAAACATTTCTTTTGGTTATTCTAGGGATGCTCCTAAAACGTCTATTGTCACTACGAAAGATGTTCCGAGAACGTCCATATCTTTAAGACGTCTTTAGGTAATCTTTAAGACATAGGACGTCTTAGAGATGTTGATTGGGCTGGCATATGACGTCCTAGGACCGTCTCAAGGACGTTCTTAAGATTTTCATAGTTTTGTGCCTACTAGGCTCCTTTTCAATTAAAAATGCAATAGTCAAATTTTCAATAAAAAATATTAATCTCCAACAAAAAGAACAATGTTCAGTGACATCTTTACTCGTTTTTTGAAAGATGTCAGATTTAATTGACCCAATTATTAAATTTGGTTTGAAGAAATTTTTCATTGGCATTAGGGTCTTATGAAAATACTTAATTATAAAACATGCATTTCTTAAATTATTAGATTGGCAAACGTTTCGACCACGGATAGTGCTCCTCCTCAGGGCCAGTAATAAGATTTAAATTAAATTAAAATTAAAAGTTTGGCATTCAGTATTCGGTAAAAAAATGTGTGTTTCATGCATAAACTTAGTATTTATATGTCGTGCAGCTCCTCAAAATATGTAATTTGAAATCTAAATTATCTTTAACAAATTTTCCCGCGTAAAAGTTGTTGCGAAGTGTGTCTTCCACTAATCGCAAATTTTCTTGATGATATGGTTTATCCGAAAGAAGAATGGCTCTGTCAACCATATTAAAAACTACACTTTTTTGTATTTTTGTGGGTGATTTGAATAAAAATTTAGGCATCTACCAGACCAGGTGGGTTTGCGATACCAATTACACTTTATTTCTTGAACGTCATTCCTGTGAAGAGTTACATCCAGAGAGTTTATCGCCCTATCTTTTTCCTTCTCTAGCGTGAATTTAACCTCATAATCATTTGAATGAAAACTTTTAGAACGTTTTCTACTTTGTTTTCCAGAATAGCTACTATGTCGCCAACATCACAGACATACAACGGTACTTGAAAATCTATTTTCGGTAAAATACCCGTTTCCAGGTCGTCCATAACTGAATCTGCTAAAATCGGCGAAAGGGGAAAGCCCATTGGTAGTCCTCTTGTTTGAAAATAAGTTTGTTTTTTGAAATTAAAATCTGTACAATTTAGACATAATCGAAGTGCTTCCTCAAAATCTGTCCATGGAATTTTTGTTTTTTTGTTAATTTGATTCCACCTACTACGAACCGCCTCGAATGCCTTTTCTTTCGGCAGATTTGTAAAAAGGGAAACCACGTCTAATAACGCGAAGACATGATTTGCCGGAATCCTGAAATTCCTCACTTTCTTCACTAAATTGAAGCTGTTAAGCACTCTCGATTTAGGAGCTTCAATATTATTTGCACTGATATTTTTAGTGAATTTTGCTAATTGGTAAGTAGCACTACCTACATAAGAAAGATCTGCCTAAGTGGGGCACCTGGCTTATAAATTTTTGGAAAGCCATATAATCTCGAAGGGTTAGCGTGATAAACTTTTAACTGTTTCACGGTGAGTTCGTTAATGCATTTTTTCGATTCCCATTTTTTAATTAGTTTTGTGACTTCACTTGCAATTTTTTGGTTATATCGCTACATCTTTTAACGTAAGTATCCCGATCTTCTAATAATGCATTAACTTTCGCGTCATAATCTTCTCTTTTCATCGCGACGGTAGTATGACCCTTGTCCGCATTAACAAAAATAATCTGAGTGTTTTCTTTTGCAAATTTTTCGGCCTATCTGATTTCTTTCAAGGGTTATATGATTTTTGACTTTACGGCGTAGCCCGAATTCATAACCCCACATATATTACTCGCGATATTAAGTCTAGCGCTATCCTGATCTACCTCTGGTATTTTGTTGATATTAGACTCGACACTGGCTATTAGATTATCAGCTTGAGCATCATTTATCAAATTATCAAATTTTTGTTGGCACTTAAATTTGTGTTCTTCAAATAACCTTGAAATTTTTAAATTCTGAGAGTCGTAAAAATTGTAAATCACATCAATCGGTAGCATCGAAGCTGTTTTAATTTGCAAGAACTAAATGTAATTATTTAATTGTCGCGCTGACTTGCACAGATTATTAATTATTATGTTCATGGTGGACCTCGGGAATCTGTGAGTTAAACGTAAAAATTGTCCTGTACAACTACTGCTTTGAAATTCAGCGACTTCAAGATCAAAATTTGTGACTTTGTTAGGCCAGCTCTTGAGAAATGAGACGATATGTACACCGTCTCTGAAATTGTCTAAAATATTCCTATAAAACCCATTACCCCCTCTACTTTTTTAATTGACCCAATTATTAAATTTGTTTGAAGAGATTTTTCATTGGCATTAGGGTCTTATGAAAATACTTAATTATGAAACATGAATTTTTTAAATTATTAGATTGGCAAACGTTTCAACCACGAACAGGGGTCCTCCTCAGTGCCCAGATATAAGATTTAAACATATAAAGATAAATTAAATAATTTGAAAAATAGCGATATTGTTTATGGCATTTGGTGCAAAGGTCAAAATTGCAAAGCGGTTTACATAGGCCAAACTAAACGTCCGTTATGAGTTAGGGTTAAAGAACACAAGAAAGATATAAATAAGGTCCCTAACAAACACACAATGCTCACTAAGCATAGGATTGAGAAAGATCATGTTTTTCGATTTTGATAACGCGAAAATTCTTGCGAATGAATGTCACTATCGCAAACGTCTGATGTTGGAAATGTGTCATATTGCTGGTAATGAGAGTGCTGTCAATTTAAGAACCGACGTGGAAAAACTTTCAAAAATATACTATCCTGTTGTAAAGCGAAACAAATTTTGAGAGCACGTGATCACTACGGTTGTCGCCTCCTAAAGGGAACCGACAATCGGTCATCTCAATTTTCCGATAGAATTACGGCCACAGCCCTTTTAATGATTAAAGCACCGTTCTTTTGAACCCCGTTAGTTGTAAAATTGGAGGACCTCTGTGAATACTGTTTCAATTATTTTTCGTGTTTTGAAGCGGAGCGGATGTCTCCAATTTTTTTATGTCGAAAACTATCCTTTTTATATTTACAGAAATTCTGTTTTATAAAAATTCTCAATCGTTGATTTTGTGTTTCTTTCCATTAACTTCATATCAAACTTTAAATGTGTGTCTCTGTGCGACTTTTTTGTGATTATTGTGTTTGTGGGATTACGAAGTGATTTATTTCCCCGCGATCACCTCATCCTTCTTCGACGGAACGGGACGACCACACAGAGAGGAAGTTGATGGTGAAAGAGAGAGAGAGTGAGAAAAATCGAGAAGGAGAGAGCGAGAGAGAGGAGCTGCACGACATGTAAATACTAATTTTATGCATGAAAACACATTTTTTTACCAAATACTGAATACCAAACTTTTAATTTTAATTTCATTTAAATCTTATATGTTTCAATCTTATATCTGGTACTGCGGAGGACCCCTATACGTGGTGGAAACGTTAGCCAATCTAATAATTTAAGAAATGCATGTTTTATAATTTAAGAAATGCATGTTTTATAATTAAGTATTTGCATATTATCCTAATGCCAATGAAAAATTTCTTCAAACAAAAAGAATAATTTTCAACAGAGTGCATGATTTTTCAACCAAAAATGGAATAGTTACATTTTTAGTTTAAAAAACTAATTTCCAATAAAATAATATAATTTTTAACCAAATAAATTTTTTAAAGTTAAATTTGCTAGTTATTTGACACGATTTTTGTGCGTCTAGGGACATTTTTCAAAAAAACATTAATATAAGCTTAATATATTTAAGCTTTTAGTTGTGTTAACGTAAATTCAAAGCTGTAAGATTGTGGACCTTAAAAGTTAAAATTAATTCTTTACTATGAATTGTTTTTAATGATTTTTTAACTATAAAATACAATTAGTTTTAAAAGACACAGTTCTGAAAGATTTCAGAATAAAACCAAACCATTTTAAGGGTTTCGATATAAAATTAGTCTGTTTTAAATTCTTTTATTTGAAAGTTAGGAAATCTTAGTTTAGTTAGTTAAATTCTACACAACTTTTATAATATTTGAAATAATTCTTATTTTTTTATATAATAAACTAAAAAGTTTATGATTGCACTATTGCTTAAAATTACAAAATTGTAATTATAATAGATTTGAGCAATTTCATTATTTCAATGAAACCACTGAAGCTAACATCAGAATTATTAGAAGTCAAAAAGATTAAATGCTTTTTCTGCATTTCAAAAATATCAGTACAGGGAAATGAAAAAGCGAAAGGTTGGTTTTTCTATTTGACGAAGATTGAGATACTTTGGAAATCTTCTTTTTTAATTGTAAATCAATTTGAAACATTTAAACTTGACGTTAAAGCATTTCATATATGTATCAATTGAATACAATTTCTTTTTAAACTTATGTATTTCCAAACTTTAATTAATGATCACTGTTGTTTTTTGTTTACTTGATTTATATTTTATAAGTATAAGTAAATTTTTAATTTTCATTTGTATAAAAATCATATATGGTTCAAAGATAAAATGAAATAAATTTGTTATGAGGAAAAACGCTCGCTATTTATATCATATATATTTATATATATATTTTTTTTTTCCGAAGGATTTGAGAACGAAAGAAAGAAAAATTGTAAAATATCCGGGGTTTTGTGAGATCCTCTGATCAATGCAATTTTGCAAAATCAAATCTTTTGTTGAGGAAATCATTATTTTATCGACAAATATTAATTTTTCGAAATAGAGAAATAACATGTAACCTTAGTGGAGCTAGGGACAATAGCGCTGAAGAGTTTTTGAAAAGGTTCAGCGAGTGTCGATTGGGTAGCTGTTTGACTAATAGTCAGATACTTGCGGCAATGCCCAGTCTCCTTACACATGGTGATTTAACATTGTACAGGCCTTGTCTTGACGAAAATAAGTTTCCGGATTGGGACAGTTTTGTCAGCTTATTCCAATTTACACCCTCGGTATAGGAAAGTCATACCTCGGAACTATTTCGTAGATTTCGAACTTGAAATGAGGAGGGAACTCTTCGAATCAGCTAATGGTATGGATAATTACTACGTCCTACCTCCTTCTGCGAATAGCAGCTTACTATCCGAGTTTGCCTGCATAAATAATCTTTCATCATTTAAATCAGTAGCGGCTATTACTGGTGAGCCAGTGACAGCCCTCCCTGGTCTAACCACCCGATAATCTACCAACCTCCCTGACGTAAAAAATTCCCAAGGAGGCAGTAAGAACCCCAAGAACCATAATCGTAACCGGAATAGAAATACAGTACAAGTCCGATAACTTTCGAAATTGGGGGCTGTAGGAGCAGGAAATTCCAGGAGTTGCGGACTTATAGGATGCCCCCTCTAGCCCGATATTAGGTGCGTGCATGCTTAAATCATGGGCGCAAATCATTAGCAAAATAGCACACGTGGTGGGAGAACCGCAATTAGTGTGCGTGCCGTACGTGTAATGACGTTTTAAGGGGAGTGTAAACTTATGGGACGGCAAGTTATCAGACTTGTACTGTAAAGGGGAATAAACCCCTAAGCAAAGCCAAGCTGTCAACACTTGCGCACTTTCGAGTTTTCCCTTAGGGTTACCGTGGTGTCAACCTCCATCAGTGTTTAGAGGAATGCCTTTGGTCTATCCCATGAGCTTTTACCAAAATTTTCCACCTTCGCCCCGATTACAAATTACTTTGGTAAAAAGCTGTGCCCGGAAATACTCTCCTGGGACAACAGAGTTCTATGACTGTACCGGCGGTCTCAAATCTGCACGTTGACTTGAATTCTCAGTCTCAGGTGCCAGTAGCTGCGGCCTTAAATCCAGCACAGAAAGTTGTTAGGCAATCGGGATGCTGGAATTGTAATAAATCCGGCCATTTCTTTAGGACTTGTCATAAGTCGAAAGTGATGTTTTGTCACCTTGGCAGTAAACCGAATGTAACCACAGCTGCTTGTTGCGTAATTTAATCCTCAAATCAGGGAAAGGAGTAAGGATAGACAATGAAGGGATCCAATTGACCTCCTTATTCGACAGGATCACTGTGTATTGTTGTATTGATAGTAAGTTTCGTGAGCAGATTTCCGCTTTGTACCATGATAGACGGTTACATATTGAGATATTTATAAACGATCATTGTTTAAAAGGGCTTTTTGACTCCGGTTCGGGCTATAGTTATGTAGGTAACCGAGCGATAGGAAATTTTATTTCGGTGATTAATTGATTACCAAGTAAATTGGTCGCAGGGGTTGTTTATCTGAATGCAGCAACAGATGAAGTGGTAGAAACTGCGGATAGACTGCCCTGCAAAAGTTTGGACTCACTTAGAAAAATTGTTTTTTTGTTGTTGTATTTATCGCTTTAATTATCATTTCCATACAGTTTCGTACAACGTATTTGTTTAGAATAACATTTTATTAATAAGTACTAAACTTTTACTTGTGTGTGTTTTCTGGAAAAAATTGAGAAAATCAATCCAGCCGTTTTTCATCAATATGTTGGCCTTTCGATTTGATAATTGCCCTACAAATTCTGGGCATTCTTTCCTCCAATTTCTGAAGTATTTCTGGTCGCGAACGTTGCCAAACCTACTGAAGACATTGCCACAAGCGAGATTCGCTGGTTCGATGCAGTTTCCGCACTTCTCTGTCCAGCTCATCCCACAACAGTTCGATGGGATTTACATCCAGGGATTGTGGTGGCCATTCCATGAATTTAAGAGTGCGTGCAGCTTCTTTCGATCTTAAATAGTTCGTACGAAGTTTTAATGTATGTTTAGGGTCGTCACCTTGCTGAAATAAAACCCGTCTCCTATCAAATCGATGCCAGGTGGAATAGCGCTTCGCTGAAGTATCGGGTTATAGTCTTCTTTTCGCATTTTCCGTCGATTTTTACCAAGATGCCGACACCAGCGTAGCAGAAACAACCCCATATCATCACACTACCACTGCCAAACTTAACTGTTGGCTTTACACATTGAGGTGCGTGCCGATCATTAGATTTTCTGCGGCAGTACATTCGCCGTTTGCTACCGAACATTTCAAATTTGGAATCATCAGTCCATAATACGGATTCCGTTCTGTGAAACTCCCAGTATTTGTGCAATTTTTCGCTGCGAATGGCCGGTTTCACTTAAAATTACTATCTGAGCACGTTTTTCTTTCGGTATTTGCCTTGCTCTTGCCATTTTCAAGACTATAGACACAATTTTGAAGTGGCAATATTGTTGAAAATATAGTGCAATGAGCAACGGTTTTTCAAGTGTAAGAGTGACGAAATTTGAGGTTATTATACAGACAATCGACGGCAGATGGGGTTCGAAGTCGTTGGTGCGCTTTTTGAATGATCGATTTTTCAATATTTCAAAATAAACATACTTTGATAAAATGAATAAATGATAATTTAAAAAAAAGTTCAAAAGTTATCAATACAATATTGTTCTGAATAAATACGTTGTATAAAACGGTCGGAGAACGATAATTTAAGCGATAAATACAAAAAAAAATTATTTTTCTAAGTGAGTCCAAACTTTTGCAGGGCAATGTATGTCACTGCATATTTTAGGTTATAAGCACTAAATGCCACTTCGCTTAACTCCAACTTTTGATTGTGAAGTAATCTTAGGTCATGACTTCGCAGAGATTTTTGACTTCGAAGTCAAGTACCAGAAGATAATTTCGAGAATTGAAGACGGATTCTGGCATTCGTATGAAGGTAATAGGATAGATTGCCTTAGGGAATTGTTACCTCTGGTCAGTTAGGAGTTTTAGTAAAACTCTTAGACTGGAAGATTTTGCCTATGTCAGAGAAATTATCAGCTACTCATTTAGCTTTTCACGTGATTGACGTATAAGGTCCTCCTCCAATCAAGCAGAATTATCGGAGATACTCTCCTGAAGTGTTCGAAGCACTTAGAAATTCTGTCGAAAAATTGGAAAGGAAAGGTTTGATTGAACCCTCGGATAGTGGGTGGTGAAACCCAGTTGTAATGGCCAGAAAATCCTACAATAAGTTCAGATTGCGTATAGATTTTAGGAGGCTGAATGAAGTTGCTAAGAAGGACGCTTATCCTATGAAGAATATAAGCGACATCTTGGATAAGCTTCGTTCAGCCCAACATATATTAAAAATTGATCTCAGTCAGGCTTTTCAGCAGATTCCATTGTCGGCTGATAGCAAGGAGTGCGCCGCTTTTGCAATTCCGGGGAAGAGTTTATATCAATATACCAGAATGCCTGCGATCTTTCAAACTTTCCGGCTACGTTTCAACGTATTTTGGACCGATTAATAACACCGGAGTTCGAACCTTATGTATTTGCTTACCTTGATGACATCATCGTAGTCACGGAAACTTTGGAGGAGTATGATCTGGTTGCAGAGAGTCCTGGACGTGATAGTCGGTGCTGGTCTCACGATAAATCGACAAAAGAGTGAGTTCTCTTGCGAAGAGGTAAAATACCTTGGATACATGGTCAACCAGTCAGACTTAAAAACCCTCAGGCGATTTCTGGGAATAGTCTTTTGGTATTGGAAGTATATAAAAGACTTTGCCACTATAGTCGAACCCTTATTTCGTCTATTAAAGAAGAATCGGAGGTTCGTATTAGGTGAGGAGCAACAAAAGTCTTTCAAAACTTTAAAAGTAGCTTTGATCTCTACTCCCACGTTAGCGGGACCAGACATTATTCTACCCTTTATTCTTCAGACTCGGAGAATCTTCAACCGCGGACGTCTCGGGCATCGGGAGTGACCGAGTCCTCTGGGGTCGAGGAAAGCACCTGTGCCCTATTGTCGAGCGGGAAATTCTCGGAACAGTTCCCAGAGGAAGAGGAAGGCCTCCCTAGAGGACGTATCTCACTCGTGGGTCCTATCTCCCGATAACAGCGAGAACCATTCGTCGCGCAAGACCAAAAATCGACCGGGGCGATTCCAAAGGTGTGAACGGTAAAGTTGGGGAAGGGGGCGAGGTCTCTCCTGCCACCAGGAGAAGTAGCAGGATCCGGGAAAGATCCAAACTAGCTTCAGCGCGTCTGGGTGACTTGATTGATTGCGGGTCGCTGTCCAAATCGGACAACCCTACCATCGAAAGAGGAAGAGGTTTTGCGAAGTTGATGGATAAACCGACTACTCCAATTGGTAACTGTGCGGGGGCGAGTAACTTGGAGCTGGCTGGCTCCCCGCCTCGATGGAAATCCATTACCCTAAGTGGTATTGGAAAGGGGAGGGGCATAGCCCGCCCGATGGACTATACATCCTCTCTTGTAAGCCCCTATTTCTGAGTCGTATAGGACGTGGTAGGGAATGCGACGACCCGGTGATCAGTCCTCGTCGACCACAGACTCGGTTCTCATGGTGTTCTACATAGGACGAGGGGAGTTGTTCGTCCGGAGGATCCGTCCTACCACGTAAATCCACTGCTCCAAGTGGTATTGGGTTGTAGAATGAGTTCACCGGATTGATCAGTTTTCCTCTCCCGACAATTGGCTCGGCTACTTCCGTGGTCTCAGAGGGGAAGGGTGATCCACCTTCCCAACTTACGGACACTGGTTCATTGAGAGCCTCACGTGGGGGCGGTGACTTCCTTTGGCCGAGCATTCCATCTAGTCTAGGAGTCAGGGGGGGAGGTCCGTGACCGATGGGGGTCAGGGGGCACCACCCAAGTTTTTTTTCATGTATTTTGACCTCCTGATTACGAATTTCGATCCACTTACGATCTACCATTACTCGGTTCGCTGTATCTCAAGTTCTATTTAGGTTTTTTTTAATCTGAAAAAACTTCGGCGTTCGTTAGAACATAAAAAATATTTGGCACATTTAACAAATATTTTTATAATCATGAGTAAATTTTCTACGGTTATTCAAACAATCAATTTGTTCATAACTAATTACCTATTAACTTTTGGACAATCAACCCTCAAAATTCGTTATCAGGAGGTCTAAATACATAAAAAAAAAACACTTTGGTGGAGCCCGTTACCTTAGACTAATCCTCAAGATGTAAAACCACTACTTTAAGCACTATCGATGGAGGATTTCGATTTGCCTGATCTGCGGATCGACTTTCCCCGCTTGCGGTGACCTTGTCCCTGTGTAGCCCGGGGAACGGACTTTCGGGATTGGTTGGCCTTCTCCTCTGATTGCCCGACTGTGCGGACGACTGGTGGAGTAATGGGCGGCCATGCTCCGAGTCAGACTGGGGTAATCCGGCACGTGTCAATCAGCCCCAAACTGTGTTCTCCTGCAGCAAGACTTTGGTACAGGATGGAATAGTGGGAGCCTCTACACCGTCCCCGTGAGGGCGAGTGTTTTAACTGTCACCATCCTATCCACAACTACAGCAGATGTCCGTTTAAGAAACACGTCTTCTGTTTTCCTTGTGGCAAGCCGGCAGTTAAACTCACGAGTTACTCGAAGTGTCACCAGGAATGGCGTGAGGGGACGATCGGCCATAGACATCCTCTGGGTCGTGAGCCTGAATTCGTGTCGACGCAGATCCCAGCCGGACCGGTGGATCATGACTGCGTGCCTCCTTCGATCAGTGTGTCCCCACTGTCGGGTGTATCGCCTTCCCCGTTGTCATCGGCGGATCCGTTTCCCCTCGTGTTACGTTCCCGGGAATTATCTGGAAATCGTACCTTATTGTTTTATAACTTGCAGGTTAGACAGGTGGACAGCATGGTCCTAAAGTGGGTTTCAGATTCGATTTGCGATTTGGAACCGAACAGTCCGTTACTAAAGGTCTTAGCTGATGTTATTATTGACAAAATTCGGGGAAACCCTGATTTTGGTTCTCGTTAGCCTTGTCAATATTAGTTTATAAGTCGTTTTGCCGTAATTTATAGGTCGTTTTTGGCGTAGTTTCAAGTTAACCTTCGCTGGATAACAGTAAAAATGAGCACAATACATGGAGGGGGGGGGGGACATTATGATTAATAATACCCTTTCTTATTGTTAGTATTTTTTTTTGTATAAAGCATTTAACAAACTGGACTAACCCGTTGGATATCGCAGAGCGCAGGTTTGATTGAAGATTGGATTGCAGGTATCCGGTGAATTTGATTTCCCGTATTACCTATCAGCCACACGCTGTTCTCACTCTTTTATTTGTATGTTATTCGCATTGTGACTTTTTATTTTTAAGTTAAGCTGTTTATTTTATGTATGCATATTAGGTTTAATTTTTGTATATTTCTGAGTGATGGTTTATCAATAGTTCTCCTAAGTTGCTTTAGGATTGATATATGTTTTAATAGATTTCTTTTATGAGTATTTTTTTGAGCGACGATGTTAGAATTTATATTTAAAGAAATTAATTAGATAAATTAATTAACTGGATTAGATAAAAGGAGAGGGAGAGGAGGTACTTGCAATTCTTGAGTTTGGCTCTCTTGATTATCTTGAAGACGATGTTTCCCACTGTATTTTGGCAGCTCCAAGGGATTCCTACCCTGTAATAACGGATTTCAACTTCACTGTGCCAACTCGTTACACCACATGACTTCCACACGAGTTTATAAACGATTCCAAGACGAGTAAGGACTGTCCTGCAGATTGTTAACTCCACTTGTTAACAATCTCTCATTTAGACAAACAACTTTTTTTGATTCAAGTCTCAAGTTTGGAGAGTAGTAACATCCAATTCCCGAACACTATCACGCCTACCCCGAAAGGGAAATGGCTTAATGGTGTAATAATAATAATAATAATAATAATAATAATATTTGTGAGTCAGCATTGTATTGTATTGATTGTTCATTCATAAAAAACCATAGAAGAATGATTGATTTGTAGTCACAACAATTTATTATTTGCACATAACCTCACCCACATATAAATTCTACTGCATTTCGCGCAATTTTTAATATGCGTTTTAAATGAACCAACGGGAACGTCACCCTTTTAAAATTTTAAACAGCGTTTTGGAAATGTAATAAAGTAATAAGTACATTCTAAAGTCGGACTTGCACCGACTGTCACTTTTACACTTTCTAAAACAGCACTTCTTGTGCGCACGAACCGTTTTTCTTTTCAATGGATTTTCTCCTGTTATATGACATTTCTTTTGTGGGAAGTTTTTCAACTTCCAATTGTTCGAAATAGTTTTTCTGTCATTGTTTACTATTCCCACATATGTTTCAGTGAAAAATCGTCCTGAACTCCCACGGAAGTGCTATATATTTTTTGCGCTTGCGCAATGTCGTTTTCTTAAATGAAAAGGTCTATTGTGCAAGTACAACGTTTTTTCACTCGCGTGGCTGTGAATTTACATGCAGTGTGTTTTTTTCAGCGGCGTTCGTTTTCTTACCCAAAAGTCTCATTCATTCACACCAGCTCTTGTAAATTCACAAGTATTATATGGTTCAATTAGTTTCCAATGCAGTACGATGTAAAATAACACAGAATTTTTTTACAGTATGTATATGCTGTACCGGAACTAGCTGACCTTTTATAAATTTTGATTTTCTTGGGTTGGTGCCAAGACATTCCCGATGATAGCTGCAGGGCGTGCCATGCACACCCCGAGCATTTAGCTCACATACTATCTAGTTGTCCAACACACGCGGGAACGACCTA
>NC_046660.1:124363226-124380217 GCF_010883055.1 Belonocnema kinseyi | reverse complement strand
TTCGACGGGGTCGAGCAGCTATTTCCGTCGAGTATGGTAAGAATATGCCGATTTCTTGGCACTCTGTCTCCTGCTTTCATCGTAATTAATGTACATGTACACAATAATAATAATACGCCTATTTTTGCGGGACGTCAAATTAGGTAACAAAACTCATTGTTTATTGAAACAGCCTTAAATCTCATGACAATGAAAGGGTCATCATAGCGGGAGACTGTCGAGTGGCTGGGCCAGGGCTGGCATCCCCCTCGGAGGCTGCCCGGGGTGGTTCCCCTCGACCGCGGTCGGGTCGGTGACCGTCGGTAGTAGTTTGAGAATCGCTGATCTAACGAACATTATAAATTATTAGAGAGGTTAGTTATTAAAGGTAGGAAACAATAATATCTACTTTGAAACGCATAATGTAGCATAACTTTCTTGAACAAAAGAATTAATAAAAAATAACACTGTTAAAAGTTTTCGCGTCCCATGAAAAGATCAAAGTTCCGGTACCCCGCTTTCTGGCGCGTATGCAGGGACGTCGGCATAACTAGCTGTCATCTGCATACGTAACAGCAGTTATCTGACCGATTTCCAATCTGACCCTCTGACCGGACATTTTGGAAAAAATGTAAATTATGTTTTAAATGGTTATTAGAATGTTTTTTTACTAAATAATTTAAGATGAAAACAAAAACAAACAATTTCTTCGGCTTGCGTTATTTTAGTGAGACATAACCTACAAAAATCATTCGTAATTAAGACACACAAGTTTATGGCAAATATGATTGGTTTCTTTCAGCAGGGGGGTGACTCACCATGCGAATTCACTGAGTCAGTTTTGTGAAGGACAGCAGAAGATGAAACACCAGCGCCACTAGCGTCACGCCCTATATTTGAATGACAGCTGATAAGAAACATGGGAGATGTAGTATTTTTCTCAGTTTTTGTAATATTTTGAATATTTGTAGATATTTTAAAAACTTTGAGTTTGAATTAAGCCAAGATTGACTGTTTCTAGAATTTAAAAAATATCGAGGATTAAAAAATATACCTTAAAAACACTGGAAATTCTTTGTAAGGAAATTAAAATTCAAGCAGAGTAAAATGGTAAAATATAAAGAATACCACTTCAAGGTTTAAAGCAAATAAAATTACAATTCTAAAATTTTAATATAAATAATAGTTTTTCTATTTTTAATTACTTGAATTATTCTAATGCATTATTACATTATAATAAAAATAGCATCAAAAATTATAATTGTTAATATTTAACATATTGTATTAATCGTCAAGATAGTGAAAATATTATCAGTGTAAAAGCTATTAAGTTTACTGTACATTTAGTCATATATTTATTTGAAAATTGGATTAAAATATGGAGATATGAATTAAATAAGGACTAAAGACATCGATGTATAGATCCGAAATGTCGAGCAGTGTACGAGTCAACCCGTTCAAATGGAGTGAAACGTGTTTTTCTCTGTTCCAAAAAATAAGGTTGACCATTAGCAGCAAGTAATTAACCGTGATTAAAATGATTTTATTGTTAAACCTGGACATGTAGTTTGTGAAGATCACTTATTAAAGGAACATATAATTTGGAAAAAGGTAGTTTTAGCTCCTGATTGAACGGTTATAGCGGTAAATATTACGATTTGTTTACACCGATGTCCTTTAACCTAAAATAACCGCATGGCTCTGACATTTTCATGTATACATTGATTTTAAAATTTTGAGATATTCTTCTTATTGCCGAACTTTTAGATTATTTTGATAGTGAAATGATTGGGAAAACCTAAAAGAATATTAAAGTTTGCAGGAAAGTTTTGTGTTGAAGTCAGATTGACACATGTCTAGGTTTGTATACACACTGTTTTTTTGACAATTGTTGAGCAATATAATATCCACTTATATGAGATAAGATTAATTGATTCTTTCTCAAATTGCAACCTAACCTACAAAAGGCCAGAGAGGAAGATTTTATATATGGCTTTACATCGTACTGAATCTATTTCTAGCCACATTTTTAATAAAAACGAAGATGGACAATAATGATTTGAGAAAAAGACGGGCTCAATTTGCAATGCATTAAGAGTCCGAAAGCATCGTGCTCTCAAACGAGCCCGGATGGACAGTCGATCCTCGTCGTCATCAAGTTCAATAGAATCATCAGCTGAACATCCGGAAGCAGCAAGTGAGTATAGTTATTTATGGTTATTTATGATATAAACTTTTATAATCGTGGTGTTTGAAAGATTTTTAAATTTTCTCCATTTCTTCTTTTCTCCTACGAGTAACTCCTCATAGATTCTGACAATGATATCAGTACACTAAATGCTTTTGGTTTTTAATCTGAAGATAAATTAACAATGTAGAATTTTCTATTCGTAAATGGCAAGAGACGTAGATTCCGACAAGGATATCAGTTCACTAAATGTTTTTTGTTTTTGTGTATGAAATATCAAATACCAATGTATAGGAAAAGTAAAGCACACTCTACGATTACGGAATTTTCCGTGACTCGAAAACTACTTTTTCGCAACTTTTGAATGCTTTAGTGATCTAATAACCTAAGAATTATCCCTAAAAATGTATCGAAGAATTGAATATTGTTAAGAATAGTATGATATTTCAAATACCAATGTATATGAAAAGTAAAGCACACACGATACGGGATTTTTCGTGACTCTAAAACTACATTTCCAGCTCGACTTTTGAATGCTGTAGTGATTTAATAATCTTAAAATTATTCCTAAAAATGCATCGAAACGTCGAACACTGTTAAGAATAGTATTTCACTAAGAATACCAAAGTATATGAAAATTAATGCACACGCTGTGTAGGGTTACGGAATTTTCCGTGACTCTAAAACCCAATTTCCAGCTCGATTTTAAATTGCTATCTGTTTTTTTCACTTCTCGTACAAACTAAAATTATCGTACACTGTCTACGATTATGGAGAAATGAACCAAATTTAATTTGACATGATTACAAATGATTAAAATTATTATCTTAACATGTTCTAACAATATCTCCAATAGCAGGAACAGTGACAACGAAAATCGTCTTAGAATCAGCTCTTCATTAACTGCAGAGGATGCACTTGATCGAAATTCCGCTTCTGCATCTGATCTACCTCTGAGTAATTCTCCTGGGAGTGAATCCAGTAACTCCTTATCAGATGTGGACTCCATTGATGATCCTCCAGCTCCTTTTGACGGTTTTTATGGAGCAGACGAAGACGGAGAGGACAGTGAAGTCTCAGATATGTCAACTACTGTTGATTCCGAATGGAGTGAAGAAACTGCGAACTCAAATATTCTACGAGTCCGGGAAATAAATGAATTGCGCGAAAGGGCAATTCAGACAGGAACAAAGCACGAGCATTTAGACAAATTGCTACTAATATTGAGACGTGGATTATTGTCTGATTTGCCGAAAACGTCTAAAACATTTCTGGATACTTCGACTGCGAAATATAATATCTTGAAGATGGAAGACTTCCATGGCGATATGGGACAATTTGTCTACTTTGGGCTACAAAAAGGGTTGAAAGGTTGCGTGGATTTGGAAACTCATACGAGTAATATTATAGAATTACTTGTTAGTGGAGATGGATTACCCTTGACTAAGTCGGGCTATAAGGATTTCTGGGTAACATCGGCTAAAGCTCATTTTCTTCCTGATATTTACAAGCCTTTTCCCGTGGCAGTATTTTATGGACGCTATCAACCTTATAGCACTGAGTCCTATTTAGAAAATTTAATTCAGGATTTGAACAATTTGCTGGAAAATGGAATCGAGATTTCTGACAGACACTATGAAGTAAGTCTAAAGTGCTTCATCTGTGATACACCAGCGCGAGCATATTTTAAAGGCACTGCTGGTCATACTGGGAGGTATGCCTGCATAAGATGTACGGTTCGAGGAAGAAAAGGAAACGTCGGCTCTACTGCATATTCAACGTTTGATTCTTAACAACGGACAGATGGATCCTTTAGAGAAATGCGATAGAGAGAACATCATAAGCTGCCATCTCCTCTGCTCGATATCAATCCACCAATAAATATTATATCTTCTTTCGTGCTTGATTTCATGCATCTCTGTTTGGGAGTTATGAAAAGTTTAATGGAATGGTGGTTTGACGGAGATTTAAATGTGCGTTTTAGTGCGAGATTGATAGAAAAACTGTCTCAAAGAATGGAGAGTTTGAATAAGTTTGTTGTTGCCTATTGTTGTGAAAAATATTTTGCTCACATGATTATTTAAACACTTCCTGCTTTTCCACGTGGCTTGTCGGATTTTGTGTTGCGAAGAACTGTGTCGCGTGTACAATCAACAGGCTAAAAGTTACCTGCTGATTTTTTTAG
Source organism: Belonocnema kinseyi (assembly GCF_010883055.1). NCBI lineage: Eukaryota > Metazoa > Arthropoda > Insecta > Hymenoptera > Cynipidae > Belonocnema > Belonocnema kinseyi. The sequence continues at coordinate 124,375,865 of NC_046660.1, read as the reverse complement.
AGCATTGCTCGGTTTTTAAGGTGCTAAATCGCAAATTTTGAATTGTCATCATTTAATTCACTTCGCTGATGATGTAACGGAAATGGGTTGCAGCTTGTCTCGCATCACAGCTTTTCCCTTTGAAAGTCTTTTAGGAAAAATGAAAAAAAAATTCGGACTGCTTTGCAACCACTGGCTCAACTTTGCAGGAGGCTACACGAAGAATATTATATAAAAAACAATAAAGCTGTCATGCCACCTCAAATTGAGATTCTGAAACGTGTTCGCGATGTACATTCGAAAATCAAATATAAAGAATACATCATCGCCAGCAAGTTACCTGACAACTTAGTTTTGCTCAACATTGGGATGATTTTTAAAGTTGAAAAATTGTTTGGACCTACTCGATCCATGATGATGGCAGGGAAAATTTGGAACAAAAGGAAATCAATTTTTACGTATCCTCTCGAATCGAACCTGGTTGATATGTGGGAACTAGAAAGACGTCCGTCTGTCTATCTAAAAACTTTCACAATTAGGTATATATATATATATGTTTATATTATATATTATATATATAAGAAAATGGATATATTGCATATGAAAAATAGAATCCATGGGAGAGAACATATGTACGCAATACCTCTTCTCCATTAATTGAGAATATTTGGAAAATATCTGACATATTTCTGCGTTCCATTGACCTTCATTTGAGCGATCCCAAAACATTCAAATGTCAAATTTGTTGTGTTAATTTAATTGTGTAAATGTACATTATTAAATTAAATTTATGTATTACTTGTAGAATTCTAAACGATTTCAACACACGACAATATTAACGAAATCGAATAATAATTATGGAAATTATAAAGGATAAGCATTTAATATTAAAAAGTTTGAATAATTTAGGACTGAAATAACGGTTTTGTAGAGAAGAATTTTGTATGTTAAGAGTAACAAATAATTTAAAAGCAAAGAAAAATAAAAAGTCTTTCCTTCAGAAGAAGTGTTTCATTGCCCTTCATTAGAGCGATCCCAAAACAATCAAATGTCAAATTGGTTGTATTAATTTAATTGTGTGAATCTAAGTTTTGTTAATTAAATGTATGTATCACTTATAGATTTTTAAATGATTTCAAGACACGATAAAATTGACGAAATTGAATAATAATTATAGAAATTATAAAGGATGAGCATTTCATATTGAAAAGTTTGAATATTTTCGAACTAAAATACTTTTCACAGTATAAATTTTTCCTTCTACATATTTAAACGTTAAATAAAACAATGATTTTTGTTCCAAATACGATTTTCAACGTTTCAGACAATCACCGCTCTCGCCCAATTAGTCACGTCACCGATAAAAGAAACGCTTCCTCCAAGAAGAAGGTCTGTTCAGAATTGGAAGAAATAAAAAGTAGTTATCAAGAGCAATTTGGATTTAAAGTGAGTGATTAACTGAAAGCGGAACGTTTGAAGTGAGTGATCCAAAGAGTGAAAGTTTTTGTGCTGTTGATAATAACCATGGGTGACAAGATGCAAGGAAGAAAAGGAGACACAGGTAATATACATTTTTCTAGTTTTGGCTTCTTTTCCCCTACTTTTTATTCTTCTCTAAATAAGAAAAACAATGCATGATCAACTGTATATCCTGCTTTGAAATCAGTCAACACAATAAGGAAGGGATCAATGAAATAGTATTTAAAACATGATAAAAAATCAATATTGATCAATGATTTTGTAGGTTATGTTAATTGTCGCCTATCTCTCTGCGTCCGTAGGATGGCCATACTTATGACCAATGTCGTGAATTGTCTGCTATTTTGTTATCAACATAGCAGTCAAAATATCCTGCTTTGAAATCACACGACACAATAAGGAAAGAATCCATGTAATAGTATTTAAAACTTGATAAAAAATCGATATCGATCAATGATTTTGTAGGTTATGTTAATTGTCGCATATCACTCGGCGTCCGTAGGGCGGCCGTACTTAGGGCTAATATCGTGAATTGCCTGCTATTTTGTGATCAATATTATATAATAGTTGAACTTAAAGTAAACTAAATTAATTTTCAACAAAAAAACGAATAAATGATGAATCTTGAACTAAAATATTTCAATTTAATCCTTGCTTGCCACGCATCTATAGAATAACATACTTGCCACACCGGGATAAGTTTTTACCTCAGTGACGAAAACTGTCATAAAAAATAAACTACTGAACAAATTACGTGAAAAAATGAAATACCTATTTTAAGCAAAATAACTCATTTCATTTAATAGTTAAACTGTATGTAAATGTAAATTTTTGTTGAAATTAGTAAAGAGAATTGTAATATGAAAAAATCTTAGCATTTAAGAGAAGATGTCAGGTTAACGGGTTCATGGAATATCTTATATTTAGTATCTCTCAAGTTTATATGACACTCGAAAAATAGTTTATTCCAAAATATTAATTTCAAACGTACTTGCTACATCAGGGTATTTTTATACCCCACGAAATTTTATACGGCTTTTATTGAATTTAGATACTTAAATGTAAGGAAATGTAGGCCTGGGGTATTTTTTTATCCAGCAGACAGCGAACAAGGTTTAATATCGAAAATATGAATTTTAAACTAAATTGGTGAATCTTTAACTTGAGTTCTAGCATTTTCAATTGAAAAGATGGTTTTTCAACCACAAAGATTAATTAGCCGCAAAAACCCCCGAATTCTCAACAGGATAAAAAGATTTTCCATCGAATAATTCAATTTTTGATAATAATTATCAATTGTCAAGTGATTAGTTAAATTCCACACCAAAACATATATTTTTAACCAAAAATAGAATAGGTAAATTTTCTGTTTTATAAAACTCATTGCTAACAAAATTAAAACGAATTGTCAACAGAATAGTTAAGTTTTTCACAACAATACTTTAATTCTTTACCAGTTATGTAGTTTTCCAACAAGGTAGTTACAGTTTTGCACCAGAGATGAATTTTTAATGAAAAAGAAGTGATATTTCACAAACGAGTTTAACTTTTAACCAAGGATTTGAGTGGATTTGAGCGGTGAAAAGGACCATCCGTGACTCCAAGTTCAGAACAAAACTCGATAAGCAAGATAAGTTGATGAATATCGCGTTGAGTATATTCCAGCCTTCTACATCGCGAACTATGGAAAATCATATCCCTACCATCGCTTCTCCTCCATCAATGTCTGATTGTGAACCTGAAGTTCAAAGTATGGACTCTATATTCAACAATTTTCTGATTTAAATTGCAAGCAACACGATTTCTGGAAATTTAATTTTTAATTTTCATATTGTAGGTAACAACGAAGAAATCGACTTTACGAGTGCCTTAGCACCACGTCTTGTCGAAATACACAGAGAAAATTCTGGTAAAAATAAAAATTTACGTTCATTAAGAGAAACATTCAAATTAATAGTTTTAAAAATTCTCCGTTGAATTTCCCTTAGATCAAATTGAATTTCTCAGATTTGCAATATAATTTTATAACCCTCATGCTGCTTTCGAAGTTCCTAATATGTATTTCTGGCTTGTAATCAAATTTTCTTCCACATTTGCGAAGCCTCGAAAAAGAAGGGTAATTAGTGAATCTGAAGATGAAGGTACGCCACTGAAGCGCAGCCAATTGACTTCGGACGATAAAGAAAGTGAGTTTAATTAAATTACGTTTAATTCGATTTCTGAAGATGTAGTTTCTATTGAATATCCTTCTCTCTCGAATTACATTCAATAAGTTTTATGGAGATTTAATTTCCGATTTGCGAGTTACAGATGACGATGGAAAAAACGACTCCATGAGCGCCTCAGCAACAAGTTCACACCAAATTCTAACAGATAATAATGGTAAAAGTTAAAATTTATATTCATGTATACAAAAAGTTCCAATCAATATGTTTAGAATTCGTAGATGATTTTCCCTAGGATCAAACTTAAATTTGATAATTCACAATATAAATGTATGATCCTTAATATTTCGGTAGTTTATGTATAATGGAATAATCAAATTTTCTTTCACAGTTACGAAAGCTCCAAAAAGAAAGGCAATCATTGAATCTGAAGATGAAGTTCGACCAAAGAAGCGGAGCATATTGAGTACTGATGATGAAGAAAATGAGTTTCATTGAATTATATTTAATACGATTTGTCCAGGTTCAGTTTCTACTTAAGATCGTTGTCCCTCGAATTGCAATCAATATGATTTCTAGAGATTTTATTTCCAATTTTGAAATTGTAAGTGACCATGAAAAATCCGACTCCGTGAGCAGTTCAGCACCAAGTCCAGGCGAAATTGCAAGAGAAAATTCGGGTAAAAGTTGAAATTTATATTCACGAAGACCAAAATTCGAAGCAATACTTTTAAGAATTCGGAGTTGATTTCCCCTAAGATCAAATTTAATTTTGCCGATTTACAATATGATTATATGATCCTTACTCTTTCTGAAGTTTGTGATGTGTTTTTTCACTAATTATCACATTTTCTTTAACAGTCAGTACACCTCGAAAAAGAAAGGCCTCCAGTGAATCTGATGATGCAGGTAGACTAAAGAAGCACAGTAATAACTGCAGAATATTGACGACTGCGGATGGAAGAAGTAAGTCATATTGAAGTTCATATTGATTGATATGGGAATCATATTTTCAAACTTATTTTAATAACAATGGAATAATTTTGTATCCTCTACTTTATTCTAAAATTACGGTCCTCGATTAACATAATCTAATGTAACTGAAACTACATCCACTGGAACAATTTGGGTAACTGTGAAGTATATTAATTCCTTTATACTTTATTTCATAGGAATTCTTGAGAAAGATGTCTTCAGCCCAACTGTGACAGCCAAAGAAAAAGGTTCGTCCAAAATCGAATTTTTTTTAGTTCAAATGCGTGGGCAAAAATTGTATTCTTCTCAGATTTTTAACAAGTTTCTATTTTGTTTCCAGATAACATTGACCTATTATTAGAAAGAATGCTCATGGGACAGTATCTGCTCAATGTTCAGCAGAGGAATTTAGCGAATAAAATAACCCATATAGGTACTCATGTGCAGAGTCTCGAAGAAAATGTTAGCGGTGAACAAAATGTGAAGCTAGTCAAAGATTTTGCAGAAGACTTCGATTTGAATTTACCATTCGCCCAGCTCCAGGATTTTCAAAACTTCGACAATCAGCTAGAAGCAGATCGGACGATCCGAAAGCGTTTCGTAAGTTTATGATTAAGTTAATATGGTATATCAGTTTATGTCACCGCTTATAAATTAAGAAAAACGAACTTAATGTTTACAGATTTTTTCAATTACTTTGCAACCACTTAATAATGGTAAGGCACTGATTAATTAATCTAAAAAATTTATTCTGCCAATTGGCTTGATTTTTTAAAAATTATTTCAACAACTTTAAAATGCCTGAATAATTGTGAAACACAAATTAATTGGAAATATTTATTCCAGAAATCAACGCTATCAGATCTGTTCACGACCGATATTAGCGTTACGCTAGCAGAAGAAGACGGAAAAAAACGCTTATATTCAAGAATACACGATTTTATAGAGCAATGCTAGGTACTAAAACATAAAATATTTATACAATGAAAAAAATATATTTTTCTTCACACAGAAGCTGGTTCTAACAGAGAAAGATTTTCTGAGAGATCTCGGATTAACAATGTCCAACGCGAAGGATTGGTAAGGGTACCGGCTGCCACGAACAAAAAGGAGAACAGATGTAAAAACTCTAATCGAATAATATAACAGGAATTATCTCATTTATCATCATATTTCTTATACATTATATTTGTTTATATCAATCAGTATAGTGCAATATATTATATAATAAGGTATTAAAAAAAACATATACTATAATTTGTATGATATATTAATAAAGTTTTTTATTACTTAGAGATTATATCTGTGAAGTTCTGATACTTTTTTATAAGGTCCAATCTAGACCATCGCGTTGTAAAAGCGTTACACGTCTGGCCAGCGTTTGATCAGCTCATCTATTCTGGACGAGCTGATAAGCGGCTGGTCAGCTCCGTCTAATCTAGTCCATCTCATGGTTTAGGCGTTACACTTCTGGCCAGCGACGCTATTAGACCGTCTGTCCAGCGTCTGACCAGACACAAGACGGTCTGGCCAGCGCCCCGAAATTTTTCCACACGGGATTTCTATATTTATTTACAATTACATTAATTTATTTATAAATGCAAGCATTAAACTATATTATAATGGTAAAATAATGATTTTCTGGCAGTCATAATGGTAAAAGAAATCTAAATTAAAACTAGGGGTTTTGACATCTCAATTTCCAAACTGCCCTGATCCTTGTTAGAAGGCTGACTTTCTATTAAACATTTCAGAATCCTTTGTCAAAAAATCGCGCTTTATTAGACGAGTTTTTTTAGCAGCCTTCGAATAATGCTCGAGGCAGTTTGGAAATTGAGATTTCGAAACCCCTGGTTTCAATTTAGGATTATCATACCATTCTAACTGCAAAAAATAATTATGTTACAATTTGTATTTACTTTAATAATTGAATTTATTAATAAATTAATGTAATTGTACATAAATGTTGAAATTCAGCGATAATTCAACACTGTCATTAATGTTACTTTTACATTTTTCTTACAGATAGTAAGGGTCTTGAAATATTTGTTAAATTACAAAAACTATTGGAACTATAATTTTGCACTCTATCATAATAATCTAAAAGTTCAGTAACAAGAAGAATATATTAAAATATGAAAATCAATGTTGTCATGTAATCGTCAGACCCTCTCGATTATTTTAGGTTAAAGGACATCAGTGCAAACAAATCGTAATACTTACCGCAAGAACCGTTCCATCAGGAGCTAAAACTTCCTTTTTCCAACTGATCTGATCCTTTACAAAGTTATCTGCACACACTATGTATCCAGGTTTGACAATGAAATCCTTTTTAGCACGCTTAATTGCTTGTTGGCAACTTTCAACCTCAATTTTTGGAACGCAGAAAAAAAATTTTTTTATTCCACTTGAGCGGGCTGAGTCCTACCAGAGATGAGGTGGTCGTACCCTAGTTTACAGTTCGGAGCTATACATCGATGTCCACCCATTTTGATTACATATTTATCTGTAAATAATACGCATATATAGTGTAAAATGTTAACTTTTCCTTCATTATTGAATATAATGATCAAAGATTTGTTACCTATACATATGTATGGCCTAACAATATAAATAGATGCTTTCAATTAAGGTTTAACTTTTTTCAAGTATGGTTCTGTGAATAAGATTATCTTTTAACAGTTATAATTCACTTATTCAGTTTATATTTATTCAATTTTGTTTAATTTAGAACAAACTAACAATTAAAAAATATTATAGAAAATTTTGTAACTTACCATCTTTTTATCATTTTTTACGATTATCAATTTCTATAAATCTAGAAGAAAGTTTTGAGAGCGTGTCTTTTAGATAGTGTATTTTGTTAAATGTAGGGGCTTGGCTACACGCTAACTTTAACGGTAAAGGGTGCGCCATCTAAATGTGGTCGATGGTATTGCATTACAATTTTAACCATGAATCGGTTCACGCCCACCGAACGCGCGGAAATAGTGACAATGTTCATTAAATGTAATCGTTCAGTTGTTGCAACACATAGCGTGCATATCGTCAAAAGTATCGCGGTCGTTCCGAGATCGCCCGATTTAACGGCACCGGACTTTTTCTTGTGGGGATTTTTCAAAAGCAAAGTGTACTTTAGACGAGCTTAAGAACAATATTCGAGATATCGCCCGAGATGTTGGCAAATGTCATGGAAAATACCAGAGAAAGAGTTGAATTATATATCCGCAATAATGGTGGTCATTTGATCGACGTTGTTTTTGGAAACTGAATAGAAAAAATTGTAAACCTTCAAATTTCATAAAAATCAATAGCTTTTCAAAATCTATTCAGAATTGTGCAAGTTATTCAATATTTCCATCGACCACATTTAGATGGCGCACCTTGTATATTTTAAGTTGGCAGAACGGAGCGGTATATATGAATGAGAGTAGATGCTAAAGATTCTCAAGACTCTGGGAAGCTCTGACAAATTCTTCGCAGGCACTCAGATATAGATATTTAAAGGTTTAGGTAGCTCGTTTAAAATGTCCTTTCCGAAATTGGAATAAAAATACGATCATAAATAACAAGTAGAGAGGCTATCTCAATAGAGTTGCCGACACTCAAAGGTCCTTTGTTAAGCTTTCGGATTAAAATTTAGAAATCGATTTTTTATTTATTTCATAGTTAACGGCTTAAAACATAATAATTCGGAATCCACTGGTTTTGATGATTTCAGATATCTAACTTTTTAAATAATTTTAAAATTGGAATTAATACAACGTTTCTTGTAAATGGAATGAGATACGCCAAAAAAGACATTTTTTAATTTATCTAGAAAATTGTATATTAGTATATAAGTTATAATTACAAATAAGTATGATGAGAAAAATCAACAATTAAAAAAAAAGCATTAATAATTTAAAGAAAAATTGAAAACGGGAGTCGGGTTAATGGCGGCCAACTGTTGTAAATAACTATGCCCGCCCGGTACGTGACGAATACAAAAGGACCATTATATTAGCGTCGCATCACTCTTAAAAGGACCTCTAAAAGGACCTTGAAAAAGACCCAAATCTCTCAACTATATCTAAAACTAAATCATTCAAATCAAACCTGCAGATAGTCTCAAACCGGCCAGGCTATTTCGCCTGAGAATACTCTGAGATTTCTATCGGTAGGGTGGTACCAAGTGAATTTTACTTGGCTAAAGTAAGTGAAAGTCCTGTTTATTTTCAAAGAAACATTTATTTGAGGCAAATAAATACGACCTGTTAGTCAATTGAAAAAAAGAAATATATTTTAAGGTCAAGCAAATATTTTATAGGCTCAAAAAACTATTTTCCCACAGCAATTTTCTGAATATTGAAGCACAAAAATATGTCTCTGATTCTAAAAAATTATTTCTTTGGCCTAGACGATGCGCGAGTGTAATAAGGTAGTTAGTACTTCAAGTGTAGTACATATTTTCCCAAACAAGCAACTGGATTGTTTTAGCCTGAATTATAATTACCATTGTTATTAATATACATATTTAATTTGAACAAGTCATATAATTTAAAATCTTGATGAACCTGTAACAGACAAATTCTATGATAAATCCACCCCCACCAGGAATTGAACGTGGGCCCATCGAGTGTAAAGTCCACAGCATTAACCACGGCACTACCGCAACATGGAAATTGTAAGGCGGAAAACAGTATTTAAACCTCACCATAAATACCAAAAAATATTTCTTTAAATCAAAAACATGGATATTTAATTTAAAAGTATATTTCTTTAAGGGGAGGGGTAACGTTAATTCGTGAAAAAGGCACATTTTTGCGATTATTTTACGATACAGTTAAAATCCATTTATTAAAACCAATGGTACATTAAAGTATAGCATTCGAAGAATATTTTGTAAAATTTTCATGCAGAAATATTAAAAAATACGGCAATGACATCAATTATTCGGAAGCGTCTCCTGAAGAAGTAGAATATTGGTGCCCCTCATAACTCGGTGATGCATCATCATAAATTAAAAAATCAAAGTTCTTTCGTTAGATAATTGCTTTCCCCAGTTAAAGGTGGGAGGGTTTTTCGAAATTTCAATTTTCCAATTTTTGGGAACACTTTGAAGTGAAAAACGCGTTTTTGCGAAAAAATCGGGTAATTTGTTATTTTAAAATAAAAAGTATTAATAAATTTGAAAAAAACTCTCCAAAGTTACCTCGTAAATTATGTACAGAAATAGTGTTCTAAATTTCAAAAGGATCGGTGCAGTAGTTTTGAAGCTAGGAGGGGCACCGACTTTGGAAACGTGAGTTGTGGGAAAAACGCGTTAAAGTTTTGAACATTAAAAAAATTGGGATAAAACATAATCGATTCATAATCGACGCTAGGTCCATAAAGAATGTTGCTGCGAGTATCATCCATGATGTCTAAAGCATCTTTTTACTCCTGTCTACGACGTATCCTGTCTTCTTTTGTCTGATTTTTCAGCTCTGAGTCATGTTGTCCTGCGCTGAGTCGTGCATAAGGCGCGGTTGCTAAAACCGCTGTATCCTCGTTAGTTTTGCTCCGATTCATTTCAAATTTTCACACAATATTTTTGAAAGGTTCACCATTCAGAAAATCAAAATTTAAAAAATGAAGAAATTTTTTTTTAAACGGTTTGTATAATTTAATTCTAGTAATCAAATGACATATTTTGTAACACTGAAGAAATAAGCATTTATGTAAACACAATATTTTTTTCATCTGAATAAATGCTCCATTACTATAAATGCATGAACCCTTTGTGACAAAAAATATATATTGTATTTAAATTAATAACATTTTGAATTAAATAATTATTTATTTGATTTAAATAAACCTAAATTCTTGATTCAAGTATGGACAAGTTATTGATTCAAATGTGTCCGAATCAGTTCAAAGAAACGAAATCTTTGAATCAAATATATATTTCTTTGAACGACTAATCACATTTCAACGAATCTAGACCTTTTGAATTAAGGAAATCATTTTCTTGATTGTAAGAAATATGTATTTCAATCAAGAAAATGTAGCCAAAGAATTAATTTTTTTAGATCAACAAAAGATATAACCCTGGTTTAAATAAAAATTACTTCCCTCACAGCAATGGATATCAGCGGAATATCCCATTTATCTCCCACGGTATCCTAGGCATATCGCAGGGACATCGCGAATGATATCCTGCGGGGCGGAAATCTCGATATCCCTGGAATGACCCAGAGATATCTCAGAATATGCTGAGGATATCCCATTAATGTCCCAATTTTTATAGTATGGGATATCTTAATGTCCATAAATTGGGACATCCTAGGATGTTCTTGCGATGTCCCATATTTAAAATGTAGGATATGCCAAGGATGTACCCAAGATATCCTAATTATTTAATTTGTTATACTCCTTGAAATTCATATTTGTGCCTTTTGCAAATAATTTATACTCAGTGTGCTGCAAATAAACAAACTTATTATTTCTCGAAACAAAAAATTTTCCCCGGAGCTACAAAGAATCGAAGATCTTTGAACCACCTTCATAAGTTTGTAGTCTTGTCTTGTCCAAGACTTGTGATTTGTTGACCTATACGGTCGTTTTACTGTATTTGCAACATTGTTTCAAGTGTCAGAATTATCAGATGATTGCTTATTCCGTGTTTAAATGTACAGAACATTTTATAGACATGCATTTATTATGCTTTCATATATATGTGTGCAGATTTAAGTATAAGATGATAATGTTTTTAAACATAACCTCCAATCACACATCTTGTTTTTTCATTAAAATTAATGAAAATTTTTGCACATTCATTAAAGGCGGTAAAAAAAATTAACGTATATCAATTTAAATTAATTCTTTCATGCAAGCTGAAAGTTTAAAAAGATTAGAAGTACCAGCTCCGCTGCTTTTTCTACATTACAGTAAGCTTAACCTCAAAAGTTTAAAAAAGATTCCTATAATATACGAAGTACTAATGTATATGTATATATATATATATATATATATACCATTATTATTATATACGTAATAATATAAGTATTACATGTAAAGTATAGATTGAAAACTTCCTAAGAGAAATAAAATTGGTTTTCTTATATCTCTGTTTTTATTTCTTGAATGAAAGTCCACTAGTAATGTATTAGAATATCTTATTATAATATTGGGACATTCGTGGGACATTTTACTATAGTATTGAGATATCCTGATATCCTGGATATTCTCCGGAGCGGAAATCTCGATATTCCTGGGATATGCCACGGATATCTTGGGACATTTATAGGTCATTTTCCAGGATATCTCATATCCTGACGCGATATCCTAGGGATATGCCAGAGATATCATTTTGTTGTGAGGGTTCTGTTAAAGAAAATGTTCTTGGTGCTAAGAAATAGGATTCAAATAAATGCATTTACTGGTGCTAAGAATTATTTTTTTTAGTGTACACGCTCGAAAAAGTCAGTGATGCAGGTAACCTTAAGGGACATCATGGATTTAAAATTTCTTCCAACATTTTCTGCCAGGCATGTGTACATTTAACGTTGCATAACACTGTAGGAAATTAAATTTGATATAAAAAGAAATAAATATGCTGTACAGAAATTTTACATCGAAACATAAAAGGATCGAAGGCCTGAATTAGGTTAAGCCCAGATAAAAAAATGCCTGCACAGTGCGAGCATTATGGGTCGCACACGTGCGGATAAGGCCGCATTACGTGAGTTCATATCACCACGCAGGTGTGTCTTCCATGTGGTCGCATATGTCTCACACTGAGTGCGAGTCGCAAGTGTGCGGGCAACATGCGAGCACTTAGTGCGAATAAAATGATTTTTTACATTACGTTGAAAATATGAAAATGATAACTCGGTAAATACCATTCGAACTTGGCACAAAATAATAATTAATAATATAATATGATTTTTCGAACCAAATTCAAATGACCTTTACAGAGTTTTTATTCTCCTGTCTTTAGCTACATTTTTTTTATTCTGATAAAAGAGAAAAACATGTGCATATTTTGGGACAAAATTTTATTTTCACTAAATAAAAG
>NC_046660.1:124351772-124363126 GCF_010883055.1 Belonocnema kinseyi | reverse complement strand
TGTGTGTAATAGCTCTAAATTTGAACATTGTTTGTCAAAGCATAATAGTTTTCTTCAAAATGTAAACTCTTATCAATAAATTCAAGCAACACAAACAGATAATGTAATGTAGTATATTGAAAATGAGATGTAATGTATAATGATATATAATGTAGAATATTGAAAAATTGAATTTTTGTAAAATGCATAGTTGAAAAAATATTAATATAAAAACCTTTGAAATTTTACTAATTTTAGAAATAAAAAATTAAAAGGGCCATATCTGGGCCAGATCGAGTCCACATTTTGGATGCCCAGATCTGGACCCCGTCGGATAGAACGTTTCATTTACGGTCTGGCGCTATACAGATTACCCTAACGGGCCCACATTTTTCCCGATTGGGGCCCGGCCGGCCCCACACCAAAATTTCTGCACGGGGTAGGCAGACTTTTAGTATAATTGTTTTCTCAGTAATATGCTGATGAAAATGGTGAAAGTAAAAAAAAGAGAATAATTTTTCAATTATTGATTTGAGAATATGGTAAGATATTCAGATTTACAGAATTTTTTCAATCGCTGGCTTACGTAATTTGTTCAATAAAATTTTTAATTTCACAAGTTTAAGTATCATAATTGAAGCACTGAGAATAACACTACACTGGAATTTCTCAAATGCCAACTGCTCGGGAACGCAAAATCTCTCAAATGTCAACTGACGTGTTCTCTCAAATGTGCACTCAAAATGTAGGTTATGTATTTGTTAGCTGTACAATTTTGTTCGAAAGGGGATAGAGTTGAGTTGACATATAAGAGATCGAGAAAAAGTTCACATTTGGGAGATTTTTAGTGACACTAGTAAGCGGTTGACATTTAGGAGATACGAGTGTATAGGTAAAGCTCACTTTTGTCGAAAATCATTTTTTTGTAGTTTCAAGCACTTTAGTAGGTTTTGGCTTATCAGTAAAGACAAGAAATGTGTAAAGAAACGAATTTAATTTTGCCGAAAAGCTTGGTTAAAGTTGAGGTGTTTGTTGAGAAATAATTATATCAATTGAGTATAAAAGCCCATTTTGATTTTTCACCCTCTTACGACTCTAATAATTAGTCAGAAAAATATAGAAAAACATTTTCCTATAAAAGCCTAAAGTTAGCAATAATTGAGGTTATATTAATTATGTGCTTACCACAAAAACAGAACAAACAGTTATATTACTGGAATTTCTTTCAACAGTTCTAATTTTTTTAATTTTCCAGAAATATAATCCGCCAGAATCGCGTATGTAGGGGAAGGTGGAGCGCGACGAAACAGGCGGGTAAAATAAAACACTACTATATCTGGAAAAATATTCAGACTTCACGTTTGATATTAATTTTATCAAATTAAAATAAGTCTAATGAGTTGAGTGAAGTGCAAAAAGAATTTATATTTTATGTAAATTGTATCAGAAAGTCAGTGTAAATTTTTAGTACTTCAAAACTCAGGAATGGTGTTATTTTCGAGAGAAAATAAACTACTAATGATGTTCTTATTCCCTTTTTCCTTACAAGAGTTTCAAAAATAAAGTTTAAATTTTCTTTTCTTGACATTAAATTTAATTATAAATTATTTAGTAAAGAAAATTACGGATTTGAAATACAATTGTCGTTGAGGGCGAGATGCAACAAGCTGAATGGGGCGGAATGGCACGTGATATAAGTTATTAAAATGAGAAATTATAAAAGGAAGACTGGTAGACAAAACTGGCCTGAGGAAAGTTTTAAAAGGGCAATCGAAAGCATAAGAGACGGTGAGTTAAATTACCTGCTTTATTTAAAAAATAATAACAACTACCAAACAAATAAATGTTGTATTCAAATTTAGTTTCTTTCATCCTTTTATCTACGTAACTTATTTCAAGTAATAAGGGTTTTTTCTTTAATTTTGATTTTCAGATTAATTTTTATTATTTTAAATTCCTTTAATGTCTTTCATGCTTCCTCTGCCTCAATTATTTAGGTTATGTTCTGGCTAAGGTACGTGTTTTAACACTATGTCTCTTCTAGTTGGTGTTCCATGGCATAAATTTTGATTTGTTGCTTACTTTTTATAACTTTTCAAAATTATTTACAAATTAAATTTGATATTCCAATTTTTCCATACCGTCCCACCATAAGTTCTGTTTTACCCGCCGCGTCTTCCATAGCGCCCCACCTGACATGCAGTACTTATTATTACTATTACACCATTAAGCCATTTCCCTTTCTAGGTAGGCGTGACTCACTCGGTAGGGGAAAGGAGTAGTGTGTGGAAGGGAGAGAGAATTTTCAGATTGATCCAAAATTCTCGTGTTATTTAAGTAAATAACACGTTCGTTCCATAATACTGCTCCGACCCAGGATGTTGATCAATCGCTCTAGCAATCACCCCAAGCGAAGAACCTCACGAAGTCGTTATGTAAGCTTCCACACTTGAGTCCATTAGTGGCCAAAGTCTTTTGTTTCAGGCGTCATTCACTCTACTGATACTCTTTTTATTAACTATTTGCTGCCAAACTTACCTGTCCTGACATACTTCTCTAGCTTCTTTTGTGTGCATGCATTTTTTCACGCAGGCTCTTGTGTTTCTGTGACTTCTTATGTCTCTTCTAACTAGGGTCTCGTTCACACATTCTAACCATTCTTTCCGCGGTCAACCTCTGGGCACGCTGCCATTTACTTTAACCTGATACACTTGTTTCGTTAATTTTGCTCTTATCTTTTTCTAGATAAGTCTATGTATCGCTACCGTATAGTACAGTCGGTACAAATATAGAATTATGTATTGCCATTTTAGCTTTATTTCATATATTTTTACTTCTGATAAGGGGACCTGCTCTACCAATAACCTTCTTGCCTTCGTTTATGCGTCTATCTAATTCCTCATCTATCTTCCCGTCCCTAGTAAATAAGCTACCAAGGTATACGAACTTATCAACTTGTTCAATTCTCTCATCATTTAATAAAATATTGCATAGTGTTTTCTCACTCTTTTCTTCGAACACCATAGTTTTTGTTTTATTTGCGTAAATGATGAGGCCCATGCTCTTCATGCTTGCATCTAGTTTATTCAACATTCTTTGTAAGTCTTCGATAGACTCTGCCATAACAACCTTATCATCTGCGAACGCTAACCCACGTACCTTTACTGTTTCGAGATCCACACCCTCTTCGTCGAAGAGAGCCATTCTTAAACACTTGTCCATAAATAATATAAATAACCATGAAGACAGAACGCATCCTTGTCTAACTCCTTGAATAATATCGAAACAGTCACTCAGTTTCCCATTCACTCTTACACTCGCTTTGCTGCCTGTATATATTGTTTTTATAGCTTGTAGAAGCCATCCGTTGACTCCATACTCTTTCAGGACTTCCCAAAGTTCACTTCTATCTACCTTGTCATAAGCTTTTTCTAGGTCAACATATGCACAGAAAACTTTTTTTCCTACTCTCAAACATGACCTACTCTCGTACATGACCTTCCTGGCATAAACCCACTTTGGACTTCCCAAATCTTTTCTTCTGTTATTTTCATTACCCTACGAATAAGTATTTTTTAATATATTTTACTTGCCGTGCTTAATAAGCTAATCCCTCTTTAATTATTGCAGTCGCTTTTATCTCCCTTTCTCTTGTATATTGGTACGATAATCGCTTTTTTCCAATCCTCTGGGAAGTCTCCCATCTCGAAACATAAATTTATCAATTCGCACAGGCTATGTGGTATGCACGCGCCACCGTGTTTAAGCATTTCAGCGTTAATACCGTCTACCACGGCAGCCTTACCGTTTTTCAAGTTCTTAATTATATCCCTAACCTCAGTGACACAGACTTCCTCAATTGAGTTTTCCGTCGCATCGTGTTCAACATCGCAGTTTTAGTGTCCTATAGCTTCATCTCCGAATTGTCTCCTAAAATAGTCTGTGAAAGCCTCTATTATTCCGTCTGCATCATATACCATTTCCCGCCTACTATTTCTCATGTTGACAAATTCTGTACTTTTGTTTCCTTTCATTTTTTTATAAAGTAGTTTCCTGCTTCCTTCAAAGTCGTTTTGTATTTTCATCTTTTCTACGTCTATATTTTTCCTCATTGCTAAGACCTCCGATGTTCAGAGTTCTCTTGCACGCTTCTCTCTTTGCTTTTTGGGCAGCCTGAATTTCATCATTCCACCACTCATCACCAGACATTCTTCCTACAACTGCGGTACCACACACTTCGATCGTACATCTAACAAGGATATCCCGTAACATTGTCCAGGCGCTCTCTATATCTTTTTTTTTATACGGTCCTCCCATGTTGCCCTATTTATGTTTTCAATTATCTTATTTTCGAAATCTATTCGCACATCCGGTTTCTGTAGGTTCTCAATTTTGATTTGCGTTTGTTTTGCTTGCTTGGTTCTCTTTTTTCTCCATCCCCGACCTAAATTTATTTTTGAGATCAGAAGATAATGCTCAGTATTGCATTCAGGACCCCTCATGACCCTTGTATCTTTGACTAACTCTCTTAGTCTTTCATCCGCAACAACACAGTCAATTATACTGCGGCTATTTCCTTTAGACCAGGTGTACATGTGGATCATTTTATGCCTAAACCAAGTATTTGTAATAAACAACCCCTTTCTAAGCATAGACCAACTAATTTATCTCCGTTATAGTTTGTTCTTGGATCCCCAAAATTACCTAATACTCTTTCTGTATCCTGATTTTGGATGCCCACCCATCCGTTCATGTCTCCTAGTAGAATTGACGCTTAATTTCTGAAAAATTAGTTCACTTCATTTACAAAAACATACGTGCAACTTGTAAATGATAAATTCGAGAACATTTTTACTAATAATTGTTTCTATAAGTTCACAGTAGGCCAGGATCGTACTTTTGTGGCCAAAAGTCAAGGTTTGAACTTGAATCAATTGAATATATTTTCGACTTTCAGACACCTTGAAGTATCTGTATTTAGCGTTTCTTATCAATCAGATGCCCCATGTTTCGTTGATAAATGTTCAAATTCGAAGAATGGAATTCGATTTTCTATATTTCGTGACTAAAAAGAAGGGATACAATTTTATTATATTTATCGAAAAGCAATCGGTTTTTGATTTTTTTAAATTCAATTTGGATCAATAAATCCGGGAAATGGTAATGAAGCTACAAAACTCATCCAAAAATTTAAAATTCACATGTTTTATTGACAAAATAATCGTTTTTTTCCCGTAACGCCTGCGGCCGAAACTTCATTCCCTCGCATTCCCCTTCATGTCCAAAAAAGTAAGGTACCAGTGGGTTCCTTGGGATGTCTGCTTAGACACTGGGGTACCCCCTTTTGCCCAATTTCACACTGTTTTTTGTTTTTTTTTTCATTTGACTTATATATAACTTAATAAGCTTATAGTTTCTTGCCGTCCGCTTCTCGGCCTCATTTCTTCTTATTGATCAATGAATATTTGTTGTTTCATTCAATATGACATCATTCATCTTGGACAGATTGAATATCGATGGAAAAAAAGTAAAAACTGAAGACTTGAAACGTTTGAGAATCTCTATCTCAACTCTCGTTACAAAGAGAAAAAATAAATGCAAAGCCTCTCGTAGGACTCCTCGTTCCCGAATTGAGATTGGAAACTCTTAACCCTAAGCCTTTAAAGCGTGGTCACCCAAGTCTTGATTTCGCTGAAATGTCAGATAGATCAAAACGACGAGAGATAGCACAAATGAGTGAAAATTTTAATAATGATCCTTTAAAAATTCTGATGACGGGATATCATGCGGCAAAACAATCGAAAATGAGAGATTCAAGTTCAATCCTGAAAGACATTGTAAATACACCAGAACATTGTCCGGAAATGAAAATATTGTTGCATTCACCATATAATATCAGAGTTAAGTCTCCAGAAGAAGCTCTTGCTTTCCTTCTAGATAATGGTCTTTCTAAAAAATGTTAAAAGAACATACGTTTGTCATCAAAATCAAGTGGTGCAGATATTTGGCCACCTTCGAATCTGGTAAGAGTTGCAAAAGAATATTGCAGACCGCCTGGCGAAGCCATTCATATAAGAGAAAATGAAGCACAATGTGACCTCCAACCACTTTTACATCACACAGCTGCGAGAGTTGTTCTATTGCAACAAGAAGTGATTCTTCAAGTTGCACAGAATGCAAACTCCAGTGAGTTAGAAGCAGTATTCATTCTTTCTTGGGGGTTTGATGGAACTACAGGGTTCTCATCTTATAAACAACGCTACTTTGACACAGGCTCAGAGAATGACGGAGGAATAAGCGAATCGAGCTTATTTGCTACTACTTGCAATCCATGAAGGTTAACCACATCAAGTGGAATTATTTTATGGAATAATGCAGCGTTACAATCTGGAAGATTCTGTTGACCAATCTCGCTGAAATGGGTGAATGAAACTACAGACATTAATTTGGGACAAAAGCAGTCGATTGAAAATCAAGTAGAGAAACTAGAGTACTTGGAAATTGAACTTGATGGATGTCCCTTACGCATACATTTCTTATGACACCTAACTCTACTTGATGGTAAGATTTTGAACCCAATTACCAATATTAGCTCACCAGAGCCATGCCCTATTTGCTATTTAACAACGACACAATTCAATGATCTTTGAAATAAATTTAGAGACGAATTTTCACCAGATCCAATGGCGCTGATACATGGAATTTCTCCACTACATAATAGGATAAGGTTTTTAGAAGCATCCTTAAACATTTCGTACACAATCAACATTAAAAAGTAGCAGGCAAGAAATGAAATTGACAAAAAAGAATATTCAAGCAGAAAATCACAAGTTTAAAAAATTTTGTGGGACAAAATGGGATTGAAAGTAGACCAACCAAAACCTGGAGGTAATGGTATTACTAACGATGGTAACACGGCACGACGACCATTCAAAGACCCTAAGGTTTTCTCTGAATGCTTGGGACTTAATGTCGAACTAGTTACCAATTTTTCGACAATATTGATTGCATTATCTTGTCACCTCCCCATTAACCCAGAAAAATTTGATGAATTATGCAATTCCACTGCAAAGTTTATGTTGAACATTACAATTGGTACTACATGCCTGCAACGATGCAGAAAGTTCTGATCCACGGTGCTTCAATCATCAGAACAAGTGTTTTTTCTGTTGGAATACTCGCAGAAGAAACATCTGAAGCTCGAAACAAGAATTTAAAAAATTCAGGGAATGTCACAGTAGGAAATATAGTCGGATAGCTACAATACAAGAGATATTCCACTGATCCATGGACTCCAGTGATCGATTCATATCAACTTTGAGTCTCAGCACCCGATTACAGAAGACGCAAAAATTGCCTCTTCCAGCAGCAGTTATTGTGTTACTCGCACTTCCAGATATCTGCGAAGAGAGCTCTCACGGTAATGAAGAAGACGATCATGATGAAACGATGCTGACGACTGTACTGATCTTCGAGAAGCTTTCGCTAACTTAGATAACTTGCAACTTTCGAACGAAGCACAATCAATCGTTTTTAATTCGAAAAAATATTTGTTCAATCTATAAAAAATGAAAAAATAAAAATAAATGAGAAAAATTATATAAAAATTTGATAGAAAAAAATTGGTTCTCTAGAAGCCTGTAATCTCATACTGTTCAATTACAATTTCAGATTCTCTGTTCTGAATTTCATTATTCTCAAAACATTTTTGGGATTCAGATTATAAAAACTACCGAGGAAATTATTTCAGAAGCATTATTGATCAGAATTTGTTTATTTAAAAAAATATTGCCGCCATTTTTTATGCCCCATTTTGTATTTCAAATTTTTTTTCTCAAATTCGGAATCAGTAACCCGAAACCCCCCTGTATACCGCTGGTCGTGAGGAGTGCAAAATTTTTGTGTGTTCTTAGTCGCCATTTTGGATCCGCCATTTTTAATTACGATATTTTGACATTGGATTCGACATAAAAAATGTCTAAAATCCTTGTATACCAATTTTCAAACAAATCGGTTGAATTTTTAATTTTTGGCCACTTTTCGAGTATTCTGGTCCACTGTGAAGTTTTTACAGGTTACAGCCTAATTAGCGTCAAAGATTTTGTGCACCGTCTCGCTCCACCTTCCACTACTAAGCAAACTTATTAAACAAACACATCACAATTAAAAACCGCAAAACCGTGACTTTGCCTATCATCAGTAAAGTGCAAGGTTATGGATAAGGAATTGAGCCGAGTGGTTTGGTTCGGCCCGTTGGCCGGCCGATGCTGCTAAGGTTAAAACAACATGGCGTCGGTAACTGGAGGGAATTAAAAAAAACTATTTAATAAAATAAAAAAATCCATCATTTTTTTCATATTACCTAAATATTTTATTCAATAGATATTAAAAAATAAAAACAAATTTCAAAAATAGTTTTTCACACTATATAAATTAATGAAAAATTATTTTTTTAGGAAGATAAAAAATTCTGCCCTATGCATTATTATTATTAAAAATTCTAGCCGATAAAAATATTTTGAATTAGTTCATTTATCCTGTAAATTTACTAAAAAAATTGTAGCGATTCATGCATGCATTGTGCTCTCATTGTGCTCGCACTTCGTGCTTATCACAAAGTGCGTATGCCTCGCACGTACGTGACCATCACCATATGCGACGCATGCACCTCGCACTCTGCATGCACCGCGTGCCCCGCACATTTGATATCTGGGGGATTTCTTTAACTATTCCAACGGGTTATGAGGATTCTCTTAAAGAATACTTATTGTATTATTATTAATTTATACTCAAGTAGGTACTCTTTCAGTCTTATGATTTTTTCTGCTGGGTGACAGCCAGTCGACCATGGGTACGGCACTCAGGGTAAATGACAGGGGTAACTCAGACTCTGATAAGCGTGCCCTCGTGGATCTCGTCTTAACTAAAAGTTGAATAAAATTGATGAACCTACCGTCTCCTGCTACGAAAAGTTTCAAAACCTGAGCGTAATTAGAGAATACTTTATTTGTTAAAAAGTTAATTATTAACTGTTAAAAAAATGGTATGAAATGAGAAATACATAATTGTGCAAAGTTTAAATTAGGAAAACTTGCTTTTCGTTTTTTTCACATTAACTTCGTTGTTCGTTGCTGGAGTGGCAAACAAGGCAACTGTTGCACATGCGTAGTGATTCACTCGACTCTCGCGCGCCTCTCTTGGATCTCCTCTGAAGCTCTACCGCCTCGTCCCGCATTTCCCCATAAGTTTCTCAAAAATATGCATGAGTGCCGTACGCATGTAGTCGACAGGCGTCAGTCATGCCCACGGTGTACCCACTCCCATGTCTTTAGAAATCGGTGAAAATCCATTGTGAATCCAAGTTCATCACGTAAAAAAATATAATTCTTGCAGCAGCCCCATGCATCGCCCCCACTTTTCTGTTTTCTTACGATCCGGAGGGGAATGGTCGGTTAAACTAATCCAACAGATGGCACCACAAAAAGTAGATCTGTCTTTTTCATTGAATTGCATTAAGGGCATGTGATACTTAGAAAATTGTCGATTTTACCAGTTTTAGGTTCCCCCGGTTTTTTTTATAGAATGATAAATATTTTTTCTTAAAAATTTGGGAAATGATAGCGAACATTCTAACGGACGTCCCCACACCATTTTTTGTGGGTTAATTCAAAAAAGTTTTAATTTAGCAAAATGTGATTAATTTGCATAGCGCTTAGGAAATAGTATCGATTTTTTCAGTGCTAGATTCCCCCTGTTTTTTTCCTAGGGTAAGAAATATTTTTTCTTCAAAATCTGGGAAAATGATAGCGAACATGCTAACGGACGTCCCTGCACACTTTTATTGTGTTTTTTATCAAAAAATTTTTGATATTGCTAACAACGTGCGTGTATATTTCGAGGTTATGTGTGTTACACTTCACCCGAGCGTTACTTCCAAACTACACAATATTTTTGACCAAAAACTTTAGACTTACAAATAAACATAGTAACTAATCTCCCGGAACTAACCTTGTTTGCAGGCAATCAAAAAAGTTTATTTCATAAATCATTTCCAGATTATCGGAAAGGTAGAGTTGAAAAACGACGTAACCTCAAAATAATGCATGTGCATAAAATTTTTATTTAACACAATCAATTTTTTGTTATCATCCCTCAAAAACGAGTCTGGGGACGTCTGTTATGATGTTTTATAGCATCTTCGAATTCAGTTTTTTTTTTAATTTTCATTTTTGTGGAAAAAAAAGCCGGGGAAACTGTAAGTATTTCATGCCCTTAAGAAAAATCAAAGATAATTAAAAACTTGATGCTGTTTGCAAATTAACAAAAAAAAAATGAAAAAATAAGTCTAACTATTACTAATTATTAAAAAAAAGAAAAAGTCATGAAAATATGTAGTTTAATATGAATAAAATTTATTTTTGGGATACATTTTGAAAGCAGTTCGAACTTTATATTTTTGTGATTTATTTTGCTCACATTATTGATTTTATTATTTGTTAAAGTTAATCAAAATTATTTTTTGTTAAAACTATTAATGTAGCTAATGAAAAAATGAATAATATTAAAGACCTCAATGACAAAAATATTTAAAACATATACATGATCAGAAGAATTAATGAGAAATATATGACATATATTGTATACTGAGGGAGTAATTTGGTAAAAAGTTAATGAAAAGACTAATAAATGAGAAAGTGGATTTAATATTATTTAATATAATGTATATATTTATTTTAATTGAACCGAATATCATATATATAGTACATTTATACAGTGCAATCATTTATTTGTTGCTTAATTTTGAAAGATTTTGGTCCTTTCGCATAGAGATTTTTTTTACATTGGAAATATTTTAAGCTGTTGTGCGAGTAACTGCTAGTCACAAAGATATGTGAGAAGTTAACAATAACCAGTGTTATGATTAATTTTCGTGACAAAATATTCAAATGTAAGGTTTTATCAAAATTTTTATTTTCTTTAATGTCTACAATGGCTACGGATATTCCTAAAAATGTATCTTTGATAATATTTAGTGGAATATAAAAACTTACATGTTTATAAACAATTTACATAAAAAATGTCCCAATGTTGGCAGTATCACTCGGAAAAAGTCGAGTTTTCAATCGTAATAGATTGGAAATGAATCATAACACTGCATGCTAAGATTCACTCAATACAAAATCTCTTGATCCTTCAAATGACGCCTGTCAAAACTTCAGCCATTTATGTTTACGCATTTACAAGTTACAGCACTGAGAAGCGACGAACCTCCCAGTTTTTTTTAATATGGAAAAATATGAGTTTCGAGTTTTGATCAAACACTACTATCTTCGCAAGAAAACGATATCCGAGACCAAGGCCAAGCTGGATAAGTA
>NC_046660.1:124347939-124351672 GCF_010883055.1 Belonocnema kinseyi | reverse complement strand
AGAGACGGCACTCCTCGCTCGACTCGTTCTCTCTCTCTCTCTCTCTAAACAGGAGCGTCGGCGGATCAAAGAGACTGTTGGTCTAGACTTTATATGTCTATGGGTACATGATTACCACTGTGAGTCCGTGTGTAAGTCGAAAACGCACGATTCGACTTCGGTTTTCTGCTGTACGATGATTACCGATCTGAAAGCTTCGGAAGACTTCGGTGTTTTTCTATTTATATCTCCATCCTCATTTGAAAGAAATAGAAGAAATTAGGGAAATTGGCGAATTTAATGTTTCGCGTGATTCATCATTTCATGCATGAGTCGATTTTGAGGTTATGTTTTTCAGGTGTATATAGTATGAATATTATTACTATTATACATATTAAAATAGATGGTATATGATGGTCAAAGGGTTGACGGAACCAGAATATCTGCAAAAAATAAAAAAGGAAGAAAAATGGAGTAGGGTTGTACGGTTCAAAATGGGAGGAGTGAGAGCATGCAGATATTGGATGAATGAAGAGGAGAATTTATGCAGGATATGTGGATACGAAATGGAGTCATGGGCACATGTATTAGAGAGATGTACAGGAGAGGAAGAGGGACAGTTGAGTGTGGATGAGTGTGTAAGAAGGATCTTGGATGGTAGTGGACAGGGACAAAGGAAGGAAAAGAAGGAATGTTTCTAGTAAAAGTGGGGAGTGAGGAGGAGAAAAAGAAAATTATGGAGAGAAAAAAAATTATTGAGAGGAAGAAGGGAAAGAATTGAAGAAGATCTGACATGGAGGGAGAGGAAAAGGAGATGGCAAATAGAGCAGAGGGCTTGGGTAGAGAGGAAAAGGGGCCATATGGTGTGGATACGGAGAGATAGGTTATGGATAAATGGAGAGGAATGGTGCTGGGATGACGAATTAGAAGAATTAAGGAAAAAAGGAAAAAGTCTTGAGAAAGGTAGGGGAAGGGAGACGAAAAAGAGTCTAGAAATAAATCAGAGGGGTTTCCAAACGGCAAAGGGAAAACAAAGTGAAGAGGAAAGAAGAGGGAGGGAAAGAGAGAAACGTGAAAATAGCTTTCTGGAATGTGTCAGGTTTGAAGAACAAGAATAAAGGATTTTGGGAGGAGTTAGAAAAGTGGGATGTGATTATGATGAGTGAAACT
Organism: Belonocnema kinseyi; assembly: GCF_010883055.1. Lineage (NCBI taxonomy): Eukaryota > Metazoa > Arthropoda > Insecta > Hymenoptera > Cynipidae > Belonocnema > Belonocnema kinseyi. Next base: position 124,350,523 of record NC_046660.1, on the reverse strand, counting down.
TGGGCAGATGAGAAGGACTGGAAGGGAATAAAAAAGCTGTTACCGAAAGGTTATGTGTGGACAATGCAAGAAGCAAGAAGAGAAGACGTTGAAGGTAGAGGGATGGGCGGCATGGTGTGATTGGTGAAAAAAGAATTAGCAGTAAAAGGGAGAAAAGATGGGAACATGGAGAAAAAGAATGGAACAATGATAAGAAAAATCATAATTGGGAAAGTAGAAATAGCAGTGGTGTGTGTATACAGAAGAAGAGGGGAAGAGGAAGGCTGGAGAGTAATAAGGATGTGGATGGAGGAAAAGAAGGAAGAATTGGTTTTAATAGGAGGGGACTTAAATGTATGGACTGGCGAACAAGGGGGAGGGTTATGGGATGAAGAAAAGGAGGCATTTATAAGGAACTCCAAACATAGAGAGACGGACAGGGAGGGGAGGAAGTTACTAGACATGAAAGGAGAAACAGGATGGTTTATATGCAATGGCAATATGAAAGGAGATAAGGAAGGGGAGATCACATTCATAGGAAAGGGAGCAACAGTGAGTGAAGAAAGAGTGTGGCATATGATAGGGAGTATGAAGGTAGGGAATGAGATAGGTTCCGAGCAATTCCCGGTCATAGTTACACTAAGAAGAGGCGTCAGTAAGCGAGGCAGAGGGAGAAAGGAAAAAGGGTGCGAACGAAACACGAAAATGGGAATCTGGGGGGGGGGGGGGGGGGGGGGGGGGTAGATAAATTAAATGAGTTTAAACAAAAGATGGAAAAGGAGAAGGTTAGGTATGAAAAAGAGGAGGGAATAGACTCGTTAATTGAAAGGTTAAAGGGGTCCATTGAAGAGGTAAAGTATGAGCTGGGTACTAATGAAGAAAGAGTAGGGGGAAAGAGAGGCCTGTGGGACGAGGAATGCTGGGAGAGTAAAGAGAGAATTAAAGAGTGTGTGAGCAAATGGAGAAGAGGGGAAATGGAGAAGGAGGAGTATAACAGGAGGAAAAAAGAACATGAGAAGATGCTGGGAATAAAAAGACAAAGGGGAAAGGAAGAATATAAAGCAGAGGTCGAAAAAGCGATCAAAGAAGGTAGGGTGTGGGATGTGATAAATACGGATAGAGGGGAAAGGAAGGGCGTTAACGAAGAAATAGAAATGGAGGAATGGACGGATTATTTTAAGGGTCTATTAGGGGGAGAGCAAAATAAGATCAAAGGGGAAAAGTGTAGGAGAGTCCAAGTAGAAATGGAGGAAGGGAACGAGATAACAAGAAAAGAAGTGGATGAGGCAATAAACAGGTTAAAAAGAAACAAGGCGACGGGAGAAGATGGGATGGAGAACGAAGCGATGAAGTTTGGAGGAGAAGGGATTAGGGATGGGATGTGAAAGATCTGCAACAAGGTATGGAAAGGGGAAGGTTGGCCGGAAGAGTGGACGACGGGACTAGTGGTACCGCCTGTCAAGAAAGGAGAAGGAAAGAAGGTAGAGGAATACAGAGGGATTACTCTCATGTCAGTCGGCTATAAAATATATGCAGAAATCTTAAGAAATAGGTTGGAGAGTCAGGTAGAACAAAAAGAAAGTATCCCACATAATTAGACGGGATTTAGAAAAGGAATGGGAACTATAGACAACATCTACGTACTTAACTATTTAGTTAACAGAAATTTGGGGAGAAAGAAAGAGAGACTAGTCGCCTTGTTCGTAGATTTCAAAGCAGCGTTTGACTCAGTGAACAGAAAAGTACTATGGCAGGCAATGAAAGAGAAGGGTGTAGAGGAAAAGTTAGTGGAGAGGATAAAGGAAATTTTTACTGAAACCAGGATTATGGTGAAAATAGGAAAGAAAAAAGGGCAGGTTTTCTGGACAAGCCAAGGTCTAAGACAAGGGTGCCCTTTGAGTCCGTTACTATTTAGTATCCTATTGGCAGACTTAGAGGAGAAGCTAAAGGAGAAAGGGAAAGGAGGAACGGTTTTGGGTAATAGCAAACTATACTCTCTAGCATACGCGGACGATGTAGTTCTATTACCAGATAATGAAAAGGGGATGAACCTAATGATCAGAATCTTCGAAGAGTATGTGGGAACAAAAGAGCTGACGGTAAACGTAGATAAGACAAAGGTGTGTGTTTCAGAAATAGAAACAGCAAAATAAATTACGTTTGGAAGGTGAACGGACAAAACGTGGAAATTGTGGAGGAGTTCTGTTACCTAGGTTTTTGGTTTGAGGTAGAAGGGGGGAACGAGCTGCAGGTGAGGAAAAGAATTGAATATGCGAGTAAAGTAATGGGCCAAGTATGGGGCATAGGAAAGAGAAGGTTCAAGAACGATTGGGGAATGAGGGTCTGGTTGTTTGATGCGTTGGTGTGGGCGGTGTTTTGTCATGGTGTGGATATTTGGGGATGGAAGGAACATAGGAAAGTAGAGAGCATTCATGAGCGATTTCTGAGGTGGTTAATGGGGGTTAGCTGGAGTTGCCCAGGACATATTAGGCAGTCTGATAACTCCCTGAAAAATGAAACACGGAGACGTTATTTTGGCCAAAGTCGGTTTTATTTTTCAACATACTCTCCTTTTAGGTCGATACAGCGAGTCCAACGATTTTCT
>NC_046660.1:124345420-124347839 GCF_010883055.1 Belonocnema kinseyi | reverse complement strand
GTGATTTTCTGTTTCTCGATTCTCTCGCTTGCCTTCGCCAGCCATATCTATAGCTGACTAGGGGCTGTCCATGCACGCTGAAAATATTAAAATTAATGAGGGCCTAAAATTATTATATTTATTATTATGTTAAAATTAATTAATTTCTTTTACGGTTTTTTTTAAACGGGACATTTTCGAGATAGTAAATAAATTTAAAAAGTAAAAAAATTTAAAATTATTTAGAATTTAGTTAAATGAAAAAGTTAAATTAATTCCTCGTCTCGTTTCTTTTAAAAGAGAAATTTTCGAAACACTATATAAATAAGTTTCTAATAATTCTTGTCATATTTTAGAATTGTAGCGAAATTTCAAACATTATTTAAAAAAATATAATTTTTACAAAAATAGTGAATTGAAGGTTCGAATACTTCACTGTATAAATTTATCCTACATGTATTTTTAAATCCTAAAATATTTTATTATTTTTTCGCATAATCAAGGTATAACTGAAGTAATATGTACACTTCTGTGTAGTGCCGAATTGACAATTTACATTTAATTCCAAGGAAAAATTTAAGGTTTTCACTACTCATTTAATTATTTATCAAAATTATATTAAAATTCTGTTTTTTGTTTGTTTTTGTTTCTTGATTATTTGAAACGTATAATCTTTTTCCTTATAATTTGTTTAATTACAAAAACCAGTAACGAGACTATGCCTTGCACATTAAAATTTAATTTTAGAAGTTTGAGGGCAGTTAAGCACTTGCAATCGCTCATCAGAATACACAACTTCAAAGAAATCCAAATAGTTTATAAAAATAATTCAAAGAATCCAAAAAAATTGTAAAGAAATATAAGGCGTTTAGGGGTGTATTTCAGCAACTAAGACTATTACAAAAAAAAAACGAAAAAGGAAAGAATTCCAAAGAATTAAAAAAATTCAATAATTTTTTGCGAGCCAGGAAATGACCGGAAATTTGTTTCCTTGATTAAAATGGCCACCTGTATTTCTTAGCATTTAAAAAAATTATTATATCCATTGGTGTTTTCCTGTAAAAATAGTTATACTTTTTCGTAATTGTAAAACAGTTCCCACCAAGGATTGAAAAAAATTTTGATTTTATTTATTTCTTCAAGTGAATTTTTTTTTAAGTTTGTTATAACAAAGAAAAACTATCCAATTAGGGGTTTTAAGGGTTTAAAAATCGTAATTTATTATTTAATGAATTTACAACAAAGAAGATTAATTTTCTTACCAAAAAAGACGAATTTTTAACAAATTCCATGAATTATCAACCAAATAGCTGAATTTTCAACTTATAAAGGATCCATTTCTAATCAACAATAGACAAGTTGCAACTTTAAAAAAAAAAGTAATTTTTAAATCAAAAACCAAATTCTCAAAAATGAAAAGTATTGCAGAAATATGATTTAAAAAAACTAGATTTAACAAACACAAAAAAACACGGAAAAGTTCATTTACAAACGAATCCTACTTTAATTTTCGACCATATTGTTAAATCATTAATCAAAATATACTAATTTAGAACTTAACAATTTCATTTTCAATAAAAAGACAATGTAAAAAAAATCAATAAAATTAATTTTCGACCAAAAAGATGAATTTTCAACAAAAAAAAAAATGTTCTACCAAATAATAAAATTTTTAACTTATGAAGTATAAATTTCTAACAAACATGTAAAATTTCAAATTTTCAAATAAAAAATTAATTTTTAACAAAAAAAAACCCAAATTGTCAAGAAAATTGTTACATGTTTAAAAAGAAGATTAATTTGTAACTAAATCGAGGAATTGAATTTTCAACAAAAGAGTCAACCTCAAAGACCAAGGGGAGTCCAAAAATATGAATCTTTAATGATAAATTTCAACTTTTATCCAAGTCGTTTAATTTTCAATTAAAAAAGATAAATTGCGAACAAAATAATTACATTTTTAACCACAGAAATGAATTTTCCAGCATTGTATTAATGACCTACCAAAATAAGATGAGCTTTCAACGAAATTTATTATTTTCTAACAAAATTTTTGAATTTTAAAGCCGGGAGGAGCAATTTTAAACCAGAATATATTAAATTTTAATAAAAATATCAATGTAAATCAAAAATGAAAAATGACTTTTTATCCGCAGAAGATTAATTTTCTAAAAATAAAATAGTTAAATTTTCGAGCAAAGAGGTGAATCTAAAACCAAAAGAATAATTTTTTTACAAAGTAGTTCAACTTTCAACCAAGCTTCTGAATTCCTAACGAAACAAGATGAATTTTCAACAAAATAGTTGCATTTTTTACAGAATAATAAAATTTGCAACAGAATACTAGAATTTTTAACCAAACGAGTTGAATTCCGAACCACAAATATAATAGTAGACTTTCTACCAAAAAGGATTCAAGCGAAAAAAAACGAGAAAAGGG
>NC_046660.1:124335430-124345320 GCF_010883055.1 Belonocnema kinseyi | reverse complement strand
CCCCCCCCCCCCATTCAATTGGTAATGCAGCTTACTTACGACCCCTTAAAGTTTCGATTTTTGTATTTAATGAAATTATCCTTATAATATATATTTTAAAATTTGTTTAGCATAAAAATACACAATGAAAAATCGACAAGACCCAGAAAACGAAATTACAACAATTAACAGAATGACAGAGAACAAGTATATTGAGACTATACTTGAGAAACTTTATTTTCAATTTTATTTATATTGGATAAAATATCAATATTACAGTAAAAAGTAACAGCGTTTTACTTTGAAGAATTCAAATGATTTAAAAACTAAAATTAATAACAAAAATTAAAAGGCCAATCAATTTATCCTGATGACTTTTTTTCATACAAAAAACATTCTCAGAGTTATAGCATTTTCAAAATTTCTAATATCAATCGAAAATCAAAATTATAAGCCAAACAACGTACGATATGAAAAAAAGTAAAGAAAAACATTGCTTTTTAAAAGCCCTACAAGATTATCATACGAATTTTTTGGGTTTTCTTGTAAAATTGAAAATTCTAATTTTTATTGCACAAAAAATAATGAGACATGAAAAATTCCATTTTCTGGCCAAACTATGCAGGATACGAAAGTAGATGAAGCAACAAAATTTGTGATCTCAAAAAACATCTAGAAATTTGTTAATAATCAGTTCTTGATAGGACGCTACCTTTTGTTTTATTCGCGAAAAATAACATTGAAAATATAGAAAAAAACTTTGTGAAAAAATTATACAAGTTACGAAAAAAAATGACTTAACAAAAATTATTTACCCGAAAAAGAGCTACAAATTTGTTATGAATTACTTTTTGACAGGACACGTAGTTTTGGTTTTGATCATAAAAATGGTATCAAAAATAAAAATGAAAAATTTGTGGAAAAACAACAAAAGGTACAAAACAAAATTGATAGAAAAAAGTTATTCGCCCAAAAAAGTGATACAAATTTGTATTCATTTATTACACTCTTATTATTAATGATGGAGAAAGTATTAGAATTGCCCGAAATTTGACACCACAACAGGTTTTGAAAAATCCTACAAAATTTCTTTAAACCGCTTTTCAATAGGACTCGTAATTTTGTTTTATCGTAAGTAATATATGCTGATAATCGAAGATTTCAATATTACGCTAAAAGACGCGAGATACACAACAAATCTAAAAGAAGACTTGTATGATATTTTGCTTTATACATATATAAAAAATAATATGAAAACCAAAATTCTATTATTAGCATAACAACGCGAGATAGAGAAAAATGTCCAAAAAAGGATTGTATTTTTTAAGTTTATTTTAAGGTGGTTCAGAAAATATAACTTTTCAACTGTCTGTCAAAAAACGAGTGCTCAGCGCGAGTGTCACGATAATATTGTGTACTTCCAAGCCTACAGCGCTTTGAGAAATTTAACCTTTAACTATACTTATTGAAGCAAAAAATTCAGAACATGAACAGGCATATAAATACTACAATCTGAAGAGACGTTTTTGATCAAGTCTGATTCAAGCATTCTAAATGCAAAGAATAAATATCTGAGCGCGAATCACAGAAATAAAAAGACGCGCACCCCAGGCGCGCTCAAACTAGCGAGCTACGGGCACAGCGCACGATGAGAATGAGCCCGCGACAATAAATAGTTCATTTACGGATTATTTATTAAAAACTAACAATTAAGAGATCAATGTTTTTGAAACTTTCCAATAATTTCTGACCTTTTAGTTTAAATTGCGAAATGTAAGGCAAAACATTTATATATTCTGATCAACCACTCGAGTAAAATTCAAAAATATATTTTTTTAATTTTGAAATTATGGGGTTCTCAATTTAAAAAATCGGAACATAATGTACATACATAGTAAGATATATAAATTTCTATAAAATATTCTATAAAAAAAATAACATAAAAAATAATTTTATTATATAATTTTATCGTTTCATTATAATTTATTTAATTTATAATTAATTACACAAACATAGAAATTCACGAATTATTGTTTACTTAAATTAATAATCGTGATGGAGGCGGTATTCCTATAAAATTTAACTCTACATCTAAAAACTCCAAATCGCTAATTATACATGCGAGAACGCTGGACGATCATATTTATTTCAAAAATTAATAATTTTAAATTTCAACTCAATATGTTTATTAATTAAAACTTTTAATGTCTTCAAATGTATAGTTTCTTTTAGTAGAACTTCCACCGCCTCTTTTTTAAAACAACGAAATAATATTCATAGAAAGTAAATTTTAATTGCATAATGACTAATTTTTTCCATAAAAGATGTATAGCAGCTAAAAATATTTATTACGATACATTTACATTTTAATTCAATTTAAAAGTAAATCTTATGCATCTACATATTTTCTTGCTGCAAAATTTATTTAAATACTTGATTCATTAATTGAAAAGAATCAATCAAAATTCTCGATATAAAATTTGTATTTTATATTTTTAAGTATTTAGTATTTACCGACTTAGTATCGGCTATTTGTTGGACTTGTTCGACAGGTTAAGATTGCAGGGGCAAAGTAGTTGGTTGGTGCGATTTTCGGGTTGAGTGGCATGGGGGGATCGGGCAATTTTCGCGGTAGCGCCGTCTACAATTAGTTCCTCGAACTATACACGTGTAGCATCTAGGCTTATATTATCTTTGTTGCAGCTACAGTGAAGTTGAGAATTCTGAACTCACACGAGCGCCATCTAAGGGACATAGCAATTACTACAATTCTTTCGCCACTTTTCCTATAGGAGTGGGCACACCGTGGTTATGCTAATGTTGGCACCCTGTGCTACTGCGCTTGCGTTAGGACCGCGCGCTGGTTGTCTGTACCTGGCGTACGATTCAAACTTACTCTTAAAAACGATTCTTGTTTAAAATATGCATAAGAATGTATAAAAATTATTTAACTTTTTATTTCAGGCAACACAAAATGTATAACACATATGTTTTATAAAAAGCAATTTATTTTCATTGAACTCCAAAGACTGACTTATATTGCACAAAACATTTTTTAATAGATACATTTTTTGAACTACCATATAATGCTCCAGCAACTTCATATATAGAAATTAACTGCAGAGTACGATAATGGAAATATTTAAACTTTTTTTAAATTTCAGTCCAGAATATTGATCTTTTCGATTGAGACATGACAAATCGACGCTGAAAATAGAAAAAGTCATTATTTCTAGGAACTTGAATAACATTTATTTCTTCGCTTCAGACCTTTCAAAGTTATTTTAATTAAGGGCATGTGATACTTTACCATATAGGTTTTCAGCTTTCCACACATTTTGTTCACAATTTTTAATTTGGAAAAAAACGGTAGTTTCCAGACGTTTGCGTTTTTAACGTATGGGTTTTTTTGTTTAAAAACTTTCACATAAATTGAAATGTTTTGCTTTGAAATCTTCTGCTCTTTTTCGAAATTAGAGGAAATATTTGATGTTTCAAAATCTTTCTGGATTTTCTCCTAAAGCTCATTTTTCAAATTAACAATCGAAAGAAATTGTTTTGGAAACCTGAAGAATGTATGTCATTATCCTGAATTTTTTTTAAAGTCCGAAAATATATTATAAAGTTTCATTGTTTTGTAATTGTTTCAAAACATCTACATATCTCTTAAATTTACTAAAATTATATATTATGGCACGATGTTGCTTTAAAAACTTTCGAATCCTTATTTTTAAATTTTATGAAATAATTTGAAACGTATTGTAATCTTTTGTAATGAGCTCTTAGAACTCATTGGTAAAAAATTGTTTGAAATTTTTCCATGAATCTAAACGATATATTTTTCCTTCTCTTGGCGCCTTAAAAAATTAAGTTTACCTTAATTTAAATTAAATCCTTGAAAATGGGAATAATTGTCTTAAAATCTTCCATTTTTTTAAAACAATTTTGAAATCTTTAAAATTTGAAATTATTATTTCAAAATGAAATATTAACTGTTTAAAATTTTCCCATAACTGTTTCAACAAAATTTAATCTCAAAATCTTTCGATATTATTAAGACGCTTCTATTGTTCTAATCCTTTAAATCAGTTTTTTTCAATAATTTTATTGTACTTATCTCTGAAAATTAAAAAAAAAGATTACCCATATGTAAAAAAAGAAAACATTTTTTTCTTCTTGAAAACTCTGGAATTATAATATGGTAGCAAAATGTTAAGAAAAAATTATTGCACAACATAAAATACTTAATTTTAAAAAAAGTTATAATTGAATCTTTATCTAGTTCGATGTTGTGAAAAAATTAGTCATCTAACAATTAATTGATTTTTTCATAAATGATAACATAAAAAGCATTAAACAATCATTTTCATTCAAACATAAAAATAATTTGTACTCTGCATTTTCTTTTAATATCACATTCGTTTTTCCAAATTGGTTTTATTAGTGACTTTTGATACTAATTTCAGAAAAAAATCAAACGTATTTCCATATTATTTGAAAAATCGAATGCAAATACACATTTCAGTAATCAGAATCATTTGAAAAATTATCTAATTTAAATAATATAATTGCAAATATAAATGAACTTTTAATATTCAAATTATATTCAATATTCCATTATAGAAACTTTAAGTTAATAATTAAATTATGTTCCTTCAATTTTTGGAACTAAGTTTTAATCTTTATTTACTTTAATAATCAGAAAACGTTAATTAGCTAATAACCAATTCACCACTTTACAAAAGAAAACCCATTAAAATTTAATTTTGTTATACAACATTCAAATAACTTTAACTTTACATTTTTTTTCAATTAGAACCTTTATTAATTCAACTTTTATTTAATCTTAAACTTTTAAACTAATTCCAGAAAATGCTACTTTTAGTAGAATCAGTTGATAGTGAATTAATCAGTTCACAAAATAAAAAACATGAAACAATTATTTTCATCGAATATTCAAATGATGTTTACATTATGTATATATATATTTTGCTTTAAATTTTGAAACAACATTTGTATGCGTATAATTTATTAATAACCTTTGTCGCTAATTAAAACCAATATGAAAAAAGTGTGAAGAACATTATAAGCTAATAATGAATTAAATTTTTCACAACATAAAAAGCCTCAAATAATTTGTTTCACTGATTTTCAATTTTATTTACAGAAATTTCATTTTTCAGTGACTTAATATTAATTTAAGGGAAAAAATTAAAACATTGTTACATATTCTTTTGAAAATTAAATGAAAATATTAATCTTAGAACAACAACATAATTCCGCAAAATTACTTAATTGAAACAGAGGTACTTTAAAAATAAATCGATTTATATTATGCAAATTATATTCAATATTCCATCATATAACCTACAAGTAAATAATTTATTTATTTGTTACTCATGTTACTTAAATTTAAAATGATAAATTTTAATCTTTATTCAATTTAATGTTCGAAACAAAATATTCAGCTTATATCAATTAGTCATTTTACAAAATAAGAAGCATTAAACTATAATTCTCACTAAAACCTTTAAATAATGTTTATTTAATACATTTTTTTATTTAAACTTTCATTTCTAAAAATTTTCTTCATTAATAAACTCTTAAACTAATTTCAGAAAAATTGAGTTTTGGTAAAATCAGTTGATAATTAATTAATCATTTCACAACATAAAAAGCATTACACATTTATTTTCATGAAAACATTCAAATAATGTTTACATTATATTCTCATTCAAATTTGAAACTGCATTTGTCTAGATTTAATTTATTAATAAGCTTTCTAACTAAGTTAAAAAAAATTAAATATATGCACATATAATTTAGAAAATTGAATTTAAGTACTCATTTCACAATATCGGAAGCACCATAAAAATTATATAATTGTAATAAAAATATTTAAAAGAAAGAAAGAAACTTTTATTACGAAAGTAATAGCCAATATTTAATTACATTATCTGAGAGGAAATAATATATTTATATTACCAAATATTAAACAATTTAAATCCAATCTTTATGAACTTTGATATTTTATTTTTTATTATTAAATTTTAATTTATATAATAATATTATTAAACTTAATGATTTCACAATATATCTATTAATTTAATAATCTTTTATATTATTTAACAAAATTAGATTTAAAGATAAAATTTAAAAAATGGTTCCTGTAACACTGAATCAACCAATTTAAAATTTGTTTAAATTATATTTCATTTTAAATTTGTGAATAAATTAAAAATATGAAATATGAATATAATATTATTGTAAAAATTATAAGCATGTATAACATAATATTATTAAGCTTTATAATTTAAAATTATAGAAAGCATGAAAATATTATTATTATGAGTACAACATGAAAAAAAATTTTTGGTAATGACTCAATTATGTAAAATTTCGAATGAATATAGCTTCAATATTAAATAGTTAATAAATTTTGATTAATTAATGTTAAAATAAAAATATGGTATTATTTAATTTTTATCTACAAATAACAAGTTTTTAACATTAAATCATTAACATAATTAAAATATTGATATAATAAATCTATTTAATTGTCATTAAGTTTATAATAACTTTATGTTTTTATAAAAATTTTAATTATAATTTATATAATAATCTTATTGAACTTAATGATTTCAAAATATATCTATTAATTTAATAATCGTTTATATTATTTAAACAAATGAAATTTTAAGATAAACTTTCAATAATTATTCATATAACATTGAATAAACAAAAAAAAATATATACAGTAAGGACGTTTACTATGTAGTCATAGGGAATATGTTATATAAACTCTAGCATTCAATGCAACCCGTTTTGCATTTGCGCAATGCAAAAAAGTACTATATAGGCGATTTCAATTCGGTTTCCAAATCTCCCGCGCTCGAGATCTTGCGCCGATTGATCAAAGCCTTCGAGACTCAAAAGACATGCGCGAAATATACGTATAACCAAATTCTGAAAAAAGATTATGTTCCCTTAGATTTACCGAGCATTTCAAATAAATAATTAGTTAAGAATAAAAAAAAATGTAACACAACATTAAGATTGTTTATAAATACATTCGGGACGTGCATTAAGTACTTTCTTAAAAATTGGAGTTGGTGTTCACTAATGTAACGGTACGTGAGTGATATTTGACGTTTGACAAGTGTCAAAATCGTTTTGTACTTCGAGCTTAATTAATTAAATAAAGTGAATATCTGCAGGTTGTACGTAATTAATTGGTGATAAAATCTGCTGTTTTACTTATTGAATAAAATATGGAAATCAAACGCTTTGGACTAACTCCAACGAAAATTTTAATCCGTATGATTATAAAAATTGCAACGATGAATCTGAAATTCAAATGATGAGAGGTAAGAAGCGGCGAATTACTCTTATAAGCTGGGTGTTCAGCGACCTTGAAAATTTCGTCTCCGCTACTATAGAATGTTAAAGTATACATTTTTTGTGATATTTGACTTAGAAATTATACAAATTATTAGCTGAAATCTTCAATATTAATTCAGCTTCAGAAGTGTGGCGAGCAAGCCCATTAGTTACATTTGTTGACATCTGTCGTCTTAAAAAAATGTTTAAAAATTCGGAAAAAACCACTGAAGATGATGTTCCAGGAGCAAAATTAGTGCACAAATCGGTGGAAGAGCGCAATGTTAAACACTTTAACGCTACCGAAAGAAATGTCTGAGTTTTCTTTAGCGAAATAGCCTGGCCCATTTGAGCCTATAAACAAAGTCGATTTGAAACAAAATAGTCTCGGAGATAGTTTGAGAGATTTGAGTCCTTTTCAAGATCCTTTTATTGGTCCTTTTAAGAGTGGTGCGACGGTAATATAATGTTCCTTTTGTATTCGTCACGTACCGGGCGGGCAGAGTTATTTCCAGTAGTTGGTCGTGGCTAATCCGCTCTCCAGTTTTAAATTTCTCTTCAAATTATTAACACATTTTTTTAATTGATGAATTTTCTCATTATACTTATTTATAATTATAACTTAAATACTGACATACAATTTTCTAGTTGAATTAAAAAATGTTGTCTTTTTTGGCGTATCTCATTCCATTTACGAGAAACGTTCTATTAATTCCAATTTTAAGCATTAAAAAAAAAGTTAGATATCTGAAGTCATCGAAACCCGTAGATTCCGAATTATTATGTTTTAGGCTGTTAACTATGAAAATGAAAAAATCTACTTCTAAATTTTAATCCGAAAGCTTAACAAAGGACCCTTGACTGTCGGCTACTCTATTGAGATAGCCTCTCTGCTTGTTATTTATGATCGTATTCTTATTTCAATTTCGGAAAGGATATTTTAAAGCCTTCAGACCATTAAAGCGAGCTTCCTGGACCTTTAAAAATATCTATCTGAGTGCCTGCGGAGAATTTCTCTGAGCTTCTTTGAACTAAAGAATTTTTAGTATATACTCAAAGATTCTTTTCGGTAGGGAAACGATAGATAAAATATAGGAAACGATCTTTAAAAGGAAAAAAAAGTGATTCAGTAGAAAGGTTAGGTGAGGTTGTGTTTGGCAGGTATTAATATTTATTTTTTTTCTTTGCTAACATTTGCGTACATATTAAATGAAGCATTGTCATCGGGGTTTCGAACCTTTTACATTTTTTGATAAAAATAAAATCTATTTAATACTTTCACTTGAGAACGCAAAACTATGATATTTATGTATTTGTAACCAGTTTATATGAAAGAAGAAAAATTTGTTAGTACATTAATTATACTAGGAAATCAGTAACAAATTACTTTTTATTGTCTAAACTTGAAAAAGAGAAGTGAAAAATGTAATATTTTGTTATTTTATATTTGTATGAATATTAAAGATTTATTCAAACAAAGTTCTAAACTGCAAATCTTGTATAAAATAAAGTATTTATACCCGCCATACAAAACCTCAACTAACCTTTCCACTAAATCACGTTTTTTTCCTTTTAATGGTGGTTTTCTATATTTAGGACATCATTTCAGCTGCTCAATACTGTGCTCTTCTACTGATTCGTGCCTTAATTTTGCACCTGGAACATCATCTTCCGTGAGTTTCGCCGAATTTTCAAGCATTTTTTAGAACATGACAGGTGCCAACAGATTCAAATAATGGCCTTGGTCACCGCACTCTTTGCACGTTTTTCACTGTTTTTTTTTAATACACTTAAAAATGTTCTTCCTTAAAAATCACTGTTATTTACAAATTAATTTGTCCGTTTTGTTTTCATTAACAATATTTTCCATACATTTCGAATTTTCAAGAGTTTCGCCACTCTGCTTTTGAGTATACACCATATCACAAAATATTAATAAAGATTTCAAAATTTTTCAAAGATTTAAAAATATTTAAAAGGATTATGAACATTTTATAAAGGCGTGTTTGTCAGATTTTAAATATTTCATAACAATTTCACAAAGATTTTAAAATTTTTAAAAGATGTAAAGGGTTTCAAAGATTTTGAAAAGGTTTCAAAACATTTTAGTAGATTTTTTTTACTAATTATAGATTTCAAATAATTCAATGGTTTCAACGAATAAAAAAGTTTTCGCAAACGAAGATTTAAGAAAAATTTCCCAAAGATATCACGTCCCGAGAATTTTTGTTAACACATTCTAATATTGTGTTACATTGCTTTTAATTCGTAACTAAGTATTTGTTTGCAATGCGCGGTGAATCCTGGAGAACATAACCTTTTTTCAGAATTTTGTTATACGTATATTTTGCGCACATATTCTGAGTCTCGAAGACTTTGCTTAATCGGGCCAAGATCTCGAGCGTGGGAGATTTGGAAACCGAATTAAAATCATCTATACAGTACATTTTGCATTACACAGATGCAAAACGGGTTGCATTGAATGCTAGAGTTTATATAACATATTTCCTATGATTACATAGTAAACGTCC
>NC_046660.1:124333926-124335330 GCF_010883055.1 Belonocnema kinseyi | reverse complement strand
GGAAAAAATCGTGTGACAACTAACAAGGTCACCTTTCAGAGAGGTGTCTTTCAGGGCGACACCATGAGCCCACTCCTCTTTTGCCTTACATTATTGCCACTTAATGGCATCCCTGAAGATCCTGTGCTCATTGATAGAAGCGCCATACGACACCTTTGCGCTGAAGAGACTTATACATACCTGGGCGTGCCACAGAGCCGCATTCAGGATGTGACATCTATAAAGGATACTCTCCGAAGCAGATACAAACGTCTCATCTGACAGATTTGGTCTTCCGGACTGTTGGCGAGGAAAAAAGTATCTGCAACGAACATGCTTGCTGTCCCGGTACTACTCTATTCATTTGAAGTAGTTCCATGGACGAAGAACGAGCTCAGATCTCTTGATATCGGGACAAGAAAGATTATGCACATAAACAAAAGCATGCATCTTAAGTCTGCCGTTCCGCGACTGTACATCTCACGCCGTCAAGGGGGTCGCGGAATATTGAGTCATGAATGTCTTCGCAACAGGATTATTCTGGGTACAGCACATAGAGTTGCAAATGGAAGAGAGCCTCTTCTTAAAATGGTCAGGAATCACGAAGAAGTGGGCAAAGGAGCGTTTCTAACGTTTGCTTTCCTTAAATCGCCCGGATTGAAGTCTGGTACGGAGGGTTTCATTTTTGCATGCCAAGATGGTGTCATTTCCACCTTAACATATCGTCGCCACATTTTGAGCCAAGACATTCCCGATGATAGCTGCAGGGCGTGCCATGCACACCCCGGGCATTTAGCTCACATACTATCTAGTTGTCCAACTCACGCGGGAACGACCTACATTCAAAGGCACAATGCGGCACTAAGAGTGCTTTATTACCATCTCTGTCACTCCTACGGCATTAACCTTAATATCGCTCCTCTAAATGCTCCTAGGGAAATTGAGGCAATTGTCGAGAATGGGAAGTGCCGCATATACTGAAACTTTATATTCTCGGCAATTGTTTCTGTTGCTCACTCGAGACCTGACATGGTTCTTCTTGACTTCGAGAAGCGAACAATGTTCGTTATCGAATTTTCGGCACCAGCTGACAAAAACATCATAACCAAGGAGAATGAAAAGAAACAGAGGTATCGAGATCTTATAAGGGAGCTGCAACGATTGTACCCGGAATATTCTGTTAAATTGATCGTCCTTATCATCGGCGCTCTTGGAGATGCCAAGCTTTCACTTGCTAATGGCCTAAAAAGCATCCCTGCGTGTCAACAATATGCTAGAACACTTGCGGGAAAAATACAGAAGGCGGTTCTCCTTGGGTCGCTGCGTGTTCTTAGGGTGCACGAGGCTTTTGCTTGATCGTCGTATTGATTCCTTTACAGACTGTAACCACCTATCTCACGGTCGTGAGACGTGGTTGTGGCTGAA
>NC_046660.1:124325841-124333826 GCF_010883055.1 Belonocnema kinseyi | reverse complement strand
ATCAATCCAGGCCATCGATAGGTCACGCTGGTAGAATGCTGCATCTTTGCAGACACATCTATCGATGAGCAGGTTCTCCCGACATCCGGCTACGTCTTTCTTCGAGCCTCGTTGTTCATACATTTCTTGCCACACAGGTTCAATTGACCGAACAATCCTATCATTTAGGATAGCTGTGAATATCTTGTAAAGCGTGTTCAGACAAGTTATTGGCCTGTAATTATTCGGGTCAGCTAAGTTGCCTATTTTCGGCAGAAGTATTGTGCGCCCTTCCACCAACCACTCTAGATTCGGCTCTTCCGACTTCAAATATGAGGTGAAAATACGGGCCAAATGCTGATGGGTTGAAGAAAACTTCTTACACGAAAAGGTTTTGATACAATCTGGTCCCGGTGCGGAATAGTTCTTGATCCCTCTTAATACTTTTTTCACCTCCTCGGTAGTGATGGGTGGGCATTCTTAATCAGGTGTTATGATGGCAACACATAACTCTTCGAAGATCTTTATATTTTCTGAGTCTTCTTTCAGTCTATGCTGAACTTCGTAGATTTCTCTCCAAAATACTTCGACCTCCTCTGGTTTGGGTGGGTGTTAGACAGTAACTGGAGGGTCTTGGAAGAGTCGAGATGGGTCAGAGAGAAACTGTTGATTTTCTCTGACCCATCTCTCCCTCCGCTCTAGACTTCTCTTAGCGTCAGATAGTATCCGTATTCTCTCAGCAATATGCTGCCTGATGGTCAGCAGCTTTGACTTGTTAAGTGTGTGATAAAGGTTCCGGAGTTCGCGCGCGAACTTTCGAACCTTGGCGGTAAAATTTCTGCCAGATGTGATGTAGTCAATCACACACTGAATTCGGGACGCGTACTGTCTTGCCCAGCCTATCTTTATGGCAAGTTGATGCATTCGTCTTTTGGTCTTATGATCAGCCGTTGGTTTTGTTTTACGGTTCGCATCGGCCAAAGTTCTCGCTGCATTATACACACAATAATTGATAGCCCAGATGTCGGATTCTCCGGAAAAGTGTCCACGAAGCTCGTCATCCATTTCAGCCAGATCTTTAGGCTTGAGAGAAACCTTGGTGTTGATGTTACTCCGGGTCGTATAGCATTGCTCTTCATCTATTGGATGCCTGCCTGCGGTTGGTCTTAGTGTCGCCTCTCTTTCTCTGTTGCCTGCTTGTTCTAGTTGTGGTAGAGTAGGCGTTCCGCTTACATAGCCCCTTTTACGGAATAGTTCAGCATGGTTTCGCAGACGTTGCTGCGAAAAGTGCGATAGCTCCGGGTGTTTTTCGCACCACAGAGCATGCAGCCGTGCCATGTATTCCCGTTCAGGGGCCACACTCGCATCGTAGCACTCTAGCAAGTCGTGATTCAGTCGCTCCGTCCAACCAAATGTTGCGAGATCCCGCCGATCCATCGCATTGAATCCATTTTCATTGGCTCCCCCAGCTCTAGATTGGTCGGCATTATTGGCCGACCTATTGTCGGGAGCCTTGCGCATTCTGTTGTTTTGAACCGCACTTACTACAACTATGTTTGGTGTTGTCATTGTTGTTCCCACGAGAAGCTAGGGAAAGGGGTTCGTCCATCCTAGTAGAGCCCCGCATTCAAGGATAAGGCTGCGTACTCTGAGAGCTCGTCCGGTATCCCAGAGTCACCGTTTCAGACACCTCACCCAGGTGCCATTCAGCTTTCGGCACGGTTTTCACACCTCCGCTTGGGGGTTAATTCCTTCGTTAACACCCCTGGACAATTGTCCGCGACTGCCTATTTATTTTTGTAGCCATATTCAGCAGAAACCTGTGGTACAGGGACCCTTTATCCGCAACCCGAGGACGCGCTCGGTGGCTTTGTCACAGGCCCTTCGGTTTGATTCTAGAGGAATCAAAACCGAACCGAACAACCCGTGACAGAGCCGGAGCAAGCCCCAGAACACTCCGCCAATTTCCAAAAATCAGTTCGATATTCTGGCATTCCGATGGAATGCATATCAGATATCAAGCTGATAAGAACAGATAAAAGTCATTTATTTAAAAAGACATGGTCCTGAACGTGGGACAAGCTCCACGTCCAGGCGCTACGGATTTAGGATAAAAGTTCATTCTTAAAGTATATAAAATTTCTGGTGATTCTAGTCACCCTTTTCCAACTAAATTGTCGAGTAGCACAAAAAAAAATTGTTATACATAACACGCGCGACGGACTTGTGTCTACTTACGCACTACATATTCAGTATGAAAAAAAGAAAACATCGTCATGTATTAAAAAGTTAAGAATATAAAGTCTGTCGCTTCCAGTCAACTATACTGTCGTTGACCAGAAACGTGTTCGACGTATATATCTCTCGACCACCTGATTGTGTCAAAGACCATAAGTTTCATCATCAGCCCTGCATATCGCTTACCGATTGGCAGGTGTTTGATAACAGCCCAGTTATCTCGGTCCCAAGTACCTAGTGCACCTAGAATAAAGGCCTTTAGGTACACTTTATAGCCTTTTTCCTGAAGGGAATCGGCTATGGGCTGATATTTTTGAAGCTTATGCTCCTTGGCCACACGAAATGCATCCAGACCATTCTCAAAAGGGATTGCGACATCAATTATCGTTACAGTCTTAGATCGCTCATCCCTAATGACAATGTCCGGTCTGAGTAGAGAACAGCCCGCGTCAGCCTCCGGGGCCGATTTATTGAGTATTATTTCTCCCGGAAGCTTAGCGTTCTTCACAATTCTTTGGACCGTCGCGTCATGTCTTTTTGTAATTGCGACCATGTGGGGCCCACAGTTGTTTAAAACGTGGGAGAGGGTCTCATTCGTATATCCACATCGGCGACAGCGCGTGTCCTGCTGGTCACCCCATCTTCTCGCTCCATTGAGCGGCAGAACATCCAGCCTTGCGCGGTGCACAAAGCGCCAGTCGGCAAACCTCGTAAAACTTCCATTTCGTAGGAAGTGATTCGAGGCCCTGTCAACTGAAGCAAGTGCGTACACCTTGCCCTGGTCTTTCTTGCTCAAAAGAGAGTCAAGATAGTAGTTCTGCCCTGCCACTCTGAGGCGATAGATGATCTGGGATCTTGCACGGGGTGGGACAATTACAAGACCTCCCCCTTTTCCAGCCCCCCCTTTTCCATTGCACTCAACCGCCATCTCACCTTTCTTCTCGCACCACCGCCAGCGTACTTTTAATCTTTCTCTCTGTCGTCTAGCGGCATTTCTGGCGTATGACCACACGGAGGTGCCCGTGCCTGAGGGCCCTAAGAACACGCCCGTGCAGTCACCCGACAGATACCGCGCTATCTCGTCGCTTGTAGGGGCTTGCTTAATCCGTCCTCTGATTGCCTCTCCCAAGGAAGCAAGTGCGATTTCGCGGACCACCTGGTCTTTAGTGGTAAGCATTCGAAAGATGTGCGCGATTGCATAAATATCTAGCAAGTCACCTACGGGGAGAAGCCACTCGCTCTCTGAGAGAGAGACATCCAGATTTTGGCATATATTTTTACTGTCTTGTCCAGTCGAGTCAGTGACGTCTTGTTGACTCTACCACCCCGAAGGATGAAGTCTGGTCGCGACACGACAAAAACCGAGGTAGCCTCGAGTTTCTGCCATGGTGCGAGGAGTGAGGCATGAATGGCCGCCAGGTCTTGAATCGCTCTCTCAAGCGAGTCAATCGGGTTCTGGTTGAATCGGGCACCCGTGGGTATCCCTAGGTGGTCATAGGTCTCCTCGTCAGTGAGCGATTTAATAGGCTCACCGTTAATCGTAAAATGCGACTCTAATACCTTGCCACGCTCCAAAGAAAAGGTGGAGCATTTACTCGGTTTGAATTTAAGACCTATCCTATTGCACATCTCCGAGGCTGCGTGCAGCAAAGACTGCATGTCCTGCTGGCTGCTGGTCAGAGAATTACCAGCTCAAACACAAGGTTGAATGTGATCGGGCTGAGCGGACAATCCTGTTTCACTCCTGCACCCATAGCTAGGTTGTCCGTGCAGCCTCGATCATTCCTCACCCTCGTGGAACAACCATTGAGCATGTGCAGGATCAGGTCAGTGACATCTGGCGGCATACCAAGCACGTTTAGGGTATGACGAATAGTCCCGTGGGGCACAGATGGAAAGGCATTAGCCAAATCCAACCATGCTACCACCAGATTTCTTCGCTTACTCCTGGCTACCTGAATTGCCTCCTGCAGTACGAAGTTATGCTCATAGCATCCCTTATGCGGCAGAAAGCCCTTCTGCCCCCAGGAGAGCCTGTCGTTTCTGACCTCCCAGCCAGTGACCCTATCCAAAACAACAGCAGCAAAGATTTTATAAGCTGTGTTCGTCATAGTCAGTGGTCTCCAGATCGTAATTTGGGAAGTGTCCCCCTTTTTATGCACCAAAATGGTAAGGGATTCCTTCCAACATTTGGGTATCGAATGAAGCCATAGGCAGGCATTAAAAATGTTTGAAAGAATTTTTCCGGTCGGGTCAGCTTTTAGGAGGGTACCGTAAGTAATACCATCGGGCCTCGGGGCCTTATTCTTCATGGTACTGATTTTCTTGACAATATCCTGCGGGAGGATAACTTCAAGGAGAGCCTCGTTACTGAGCTGGTCAGGAGGGTCCAGGTTAAAATCGGAAGGAAGGTCATTTTCATTGTCATTAACGTTAGTAAAAACCTGCTCAAAATAATCCCTAATTTCATCTAAATTAATCTTACAGGTCTCACTGGGACCTGTAAGAATTTCTTGCATTGCCCTTCTTTCATTCTTCCGATAGAGCCTCTGGATTCTCGTGGCAGCCTCAGTTTCGCTAAGGACACGTGTATTGTGCCTTCTGCCTTTACTCCCATTGTTATCAGTCCTTTCAGATTTTCCAACAAAATATTTGTCAACGAACGAGACGAACAAGTCGGTAAGGACATTCAACTATTCCAATGTTTCAATCGTCGACGAATCAGTCGTGACGCGGGCCCGTTCCCCCAGAACGCCACTAGCATCCGAGTCTAAATTAACCGGAGCAGCAGTGCCATTTAGTACAGGTAACCTATCACAATTTAAAATATTTACATTAGGGTTATTGCCCCTATTACGGAGACCGATCCCCGGATGAGGCCCAGGCGAGACGGGGAGAGTCGTAATGGGAGGAGAGATTGTTGATGCCATACTGATGTTGTCTGCAGCACCTTCATCTCGAGACCAGTTAATGTTGAGCGGAGATTCGCCAAAGGCCCTCTCCGAAATATCAACAGGGACCACCGCTTCCGCTTCTACTACCACAACCCCCACTACATCAGATATTGTTGGCCCAGATGGAGTTTCACGATAACTTGGTGGTGTTTGCCCAGTACTTGGTGGCATTGGCAGGCTGGCTGGTGAACTATTGGCCAGGGAGGCAGCGGCAGTATTGGGGGGGGGGGGGTCAGCTTCGGCTTCCGCGGCGCCCTCTGAGACATTGTAACGGAGAAGGGCTCTCCGCCCGGCTCTTGTGATACGACGGGACGGGAACTCAGGAACGTCGGGCATGATGGAATGAGCCCGACTTGCACGAGGCGTTGATGGTAGGTATTGCTCCTCCATATCCAGCGCTGTCGCTACTCTTCTCCTCCGATGTCGCATCACGACTCTGTCGTTGGTACCTAGGCCGCGAGGGAGGGGTCATGATGACAAGGGGGGCAATAACCTGTGGTGGGCTAATTTGGCGCTCCACAGAAGTCACAACATTTTCACATTTTCGTGGGTTTTCTTAAAGTGTGTTGCTACCGATTTACGTTTGTAGGCGCCGGTATTTAAAATCTTTATGATATAAGCGCAAATGTTTAAGGTAGTCTTCATGCTTTTGAAAAATAACTGTTTGGCCACCCCTCTTGAGTTGACGACCCACCTCCGTAGGAGGGCAATAGCCGCACTTAAACTGCTCCGGTTCAGGCCAACTCCAAGTTAATTTTGTCTACGCCATTTTGCTATTATTTTTTTTTAACTTATTCAAACAAAAACAAACAAAGATTGTCCAGAGAAAAAAGTTTAAGTTGCTATGTAAGTAAAAAATCAATAAAAAATCAAACAAAATTTTTTAATTATAAAAATAAGAAATTAAAAAAAAATGTATAGAAAGAAGAAAATAGCAACAACAGAAATTCAATATTAAATTTCAAAATCCAGCGATTTACCAAAAATAAATATTTATAAAAATCTATAAAACAACAAAAATTTAAAAAGATTAAAATATTAAAAACATTAATATTGAAGAACTATATTAAACATTTTACAACCTTATAATCGTTTTTCTTTTAAAGGTAGAGATATCGGAGACCAAAAGAGATTGATTAATTAATACTGATTGATTGATATTTTAAAAAAATAGTTCAATAGTAGAAAAAACTCAGGGACAAATATATATAAACAAATAAATAATTGCCAACAAATAATTTAAAAAAGAAACACACACAAAGAAAAATTATAATCAATACAATCAATCGTTTTCCAGGAGAGCTAATAATTGAAATTGTATATAAAATGTCATGCAAAGGTTAATTCAAAAATTCTGATTTAAATCAACACAACGAACATACCCGGCCCGGGACTCTGACTAACGAAGCGGACAATGTCAAGTGGTCGAAAGATAACTATAAAACTAACTGAACTTATACCTAAAAACACCTGTATAAACATTTGACTTTATCTGAGTCAATAATAGCAAACATGCTATGTCAGGTAAAATATACAGGCATTCAGCGAAATTGTCAAAAAATAAATGAATAAATATTTTTAAATAAAAGGGAAAACAAGACTTTAAACTAGAAGTAAAAATAAATACAACAAATTATAGATGTATAAAAAGCATCAGTCAATAGATAAAAGTTAGATTAGAGATTGCTTAAAAGAAAAACTCAAATTAAAACTCAAAAGTATTTACAAAGTTAGAAAAATGACTAGAAATACTGTTTAGAAAAAAGTAGATAATCCCCCTTTTATATAGATGAAAATTGAATTTAAAACTTAAAATTAAAAACGAGTCAGTCTTGTTTATGACTGAAAAATAATATCAGTGATTTAGTATTTAAAACAAAGCAGGCATTTCCCAATTTATATCAAGAATAATTAAATGACTAGAACAAAAGACTAGAATTTTAAAAGATACCCTCCTTAAGTAAAAACATTTAAACAAATAGTATTTAAAAATTAAATAAGATTGCCTACTTTGGTTGCAATTTTGGTCGCTTCTCGACCGTTAGGTTTGAATAGACGTGCTGGCGTTCCTTGGCGACCCGGCCCGCGCGCCCCCCTCGGCCACCCTCGCCCAGCACAGGTGTCGTCCCCCTAGCTTCTATCAGAGCAGGGGGAGGTGGAGTTGACTCCACGAACAGCAGACGCAGCGTGGGAAGACGAAGCACCGGAACCACGTGGATGAAAGCAGCAGAGGGGTGTGGAACCACAACGAAGCACAGGACACGAACACAACACTTCGCTGCGAATTTTTAAATTTTATATAAATAAAGTTCTTTCAAAAAATAGATATCTTCCCTAACAGACTTTAAAACTGCATACAGAACTGATCTTTGTTTGATTTCTTTTAGTGGGCCGCGCAATGCGGTACTGCAATACAGAGGCAACCCGTGGCAGAGCCGGAGCAAGCCCCAGAACACTCCGCCGATTTCCAAAAATCAGTTCGATATCCTGGCCGAGAAGCCCTATATATATATAATTATTTTACCATTAAATCATTAATATAATTAGAATATGAAAATAGTACATTTATTTAATTCTAATTTAGTTTATGATAACTTTATATTCAAATAAGGGACAGTTGAGTGTGGATGAGTGTGTACGATGGATCTTGGATGGTAATGGACAGGGAGTGATGTGGATGAAGAAATTAGCAGAAGTAAGGGAAAGCAAGAGAGTAGGACAGAGCCAAACGGGTAATCCTGAAAAAGGACAGTAAAAAGTGTAAAAAGGAGAGATTAAATACATATAACTTTATATTCAAATAACATTTTTCAT
>NC_046660.1:124314489-124325741 GCF_010883055.1 Belonocnema kinseyi | reverse complement strand
ACATACTTAATTATATAATTCATTTTCATTATGTAAAATAATATACACAATATAAAGTTTACAATATAATGAATACAATATAATATACAACAAAATGTTATTCACGGTAACATTAAAATCCCAATTTCTTGATTTTATTTCAAAGCGGATCGAGATATAAATAGAACCGCCGAAGTTTTCCGACTGGCAATCGTGCACCTTCGAGATTTCAGATTCAGAAGAGGAGAAATCGGTTACGCGCGTATTCCAGTCATATGTTTCGTCTCCTACTCTCTTCACATGGACATAGACCTGTCATAGTATTGGAGTGAAGTGGTTTCAGATCTGCGATCAGTATATTGAGCTACTGCGCTTGCCTGGCACAGCGACAGTAGATAGTTATTATAAATTACACATGAATATAAAAAATTACCCAATTGATAATGTAAGGTTGAAACAAAATAATAATGTGTATATTTTGTAAATAATAATATTTTCTTTGAATTCAAAAGCTGAATTTATATTTTATTAACCTTGGTTTTTGTTGTATTATTTTTCTCTCTTCTTAAATCACAAATTAAGTTATTTCTGAAATTTATGTGCAATTCATAAAAATTATCTATTGTAATTTAAGGAGTTACCATCGCTACAAGAATTTTCATTGCCATTCCAACAAAACTTTCACAATATCTAACTATGATCACCAAATGTACTCAGTTAAAATCTCAGAAGCCTGGGGTAGTTTATAAATAAGTTATTAAGGTTTTTAATTTCGTCATATTTAACATTGTATCTTATGAGAGATGTCGTTTTCGAGCTATTTACTGAGTGATATCTAAGTAACCACCATTAAGATATTATTGATAATTTTTAAAATGAAAAACAAATATTTCAAAATTGTGTTGCAAAAATAACATTAACCATTTGGTTCCTACATATACGTGAAAAAAATAATTAATCACGAAACTTGCGCTTCTGAACGCTGACTATCGCAATCTGGCAACATCGCGAGGCGCGATTAATGTAGATCTCAGTCAGCCGTTGATTTATGTAGCCGGCGACATGATCACAATGTTGCCAGATTTCTAATGAATAAGTCATACGAGTGTATGTATTACAACTGCGTAGTCGACTGATCTCGGCAGTAGGGATGGTACCTCCTTACTAATTGTTAATTATACCCGATTAGAATCGCGCGCCAACAGCGACCAATGAGGACCGATGCGTCAGACAAGCGCAGTAGCACCACTTGCAAAGGTTGAGATCACTGCCTGTAGGATAAAAGTTGGATGAGAGTTGACAGGTGGTCACCAGGCGAAATCGGGGCGCCGATTACCTTTAGGGCCGACTTGTTACCAAATGCTTCGTGAAAATCAGAAAAGAGATTTTTTTCCATAGTTCTACTATGATTTTCGTCATTGTTTGCTGAAACAATAAATTTAACTAGTTTCAGCATCGAATGAGGAAAAAAATAACCAAACAGTGTACAAATTTGAAAATAAATAAGATTAAAGAAATTTAAAATGATGGGAAATAAAAAAAAATTGATAAAATAAGTTGTTTAACTTTTAATTTTCATAGCAATATGTATTGTGTTATTATTATAAACATTATTGAGCATTTTTACCAAATTCTGTAAGGTTTGCAGATAAGTTAATGAAGTAAAGAGAAATAAAATTAATTTTTGAGGGTTTTGTTAAGAAACTAAGTCATTAATTCCGTATTAATCTGTAATAAAGTACTTTTATAGTAAAAAGCAAACCAAAGCGTTTAAATTTGATATCAAAATTAATAAAATTAACAATATTTACGTTCATACCTATTTTTAAAAATAATTTCTTTAAATTTCCCGCACTTTTAAATTTCTTCAAGCTTATATATTTGCAAATCTTTACACTATTTGTCGTTTTTTCCTTAATAGACGCTAAAACTATTTAACTTTACTTAAAAAAAAATATCACTTTTCTCATTTTCATCATGCATTTTATAGCAAGTCGGGCCTAAAGATAAACAGCGCCGCGCTTGCAAAATAATTTTCTCTGGTCAAGAGTTATCCCACTTTTAGCTTTGATGATTTATTTACAAGCCTGACTTACGCAGACGGAAAACTTATCTTCTTCTTACTCTACCATGTGACGATGCCATGCATTTATCTCATTCTAGATTTTCCACCCACCGGAAAGTCAGAGACAATTTAGAGTGCGATAATTGCGTGTTTTCGTCACATGGTAGAATGAGAAGCAGATACATTTTGCGTTTGCATACGACAGGCGTGTAAATACACCTTGATTGGCACGGGGCCGGGTCTCCACTCTAAGCTATATATTTGGAGATAAAGTGGGGTTAAATTAGAGATATTTAGGAATGGACTGATGACGCGGCGGTGTACACTGATCACGGAAATGGGCTGGAGACAGAGAGAAAATATTTTAGAGGTAAGCCTGTCTCTTTCTTGTTTTTCTTGATAAAGCTGATTGGCCGAGAGAATTTTCGGTGGGTGGAGCTTGATGGAGCACAGGCCCGTGCATAGGATATTCCTTGTATATGTCGATAGCTTTCCGGGGACTCCACGAGAGGAGCGGTAGTAGAAACAATTTACTGCGCCTGTACAAAACTTAGCCAGGTATGTGTAGTTACGCGTAACTGGAGGTTTTTTATGTAAAATACCTAAGCCAAGTATTTTACGTAGAAAACAGGTAAAATACCTAGTAAATCACGTACTAAGATGGCGGACCTGTAGAACTGTGCATAACATCACTTATTTGAATTTTTGGTACGGACATTCGTAGGATTTCTTTTTCTTATGCGAATATTTAAATTAAAAATAATAATGTTAAATAAACTGAAATAGAGCAAACACAAAAACACTTTGGGCTTCCTTAAATTCCATGGGGTGAGATAATTTTAAACGTATCCAAGTAAATAAAAATAATCAAAACCATCCAAATGGAGAGCAATTTTTTATTTTTGCAACATAATATTAAAGAATGTTGCTTATAAGCGCCTTCTGGGACACAGTTATTTGAAAATATACACTCATAAACTAACTTTATTATAGTACACTTATGTATCTATCTGATTTGTTAATTTATTTTATTTATTCAAGGAATGTTTGCAATGGTTAACAAGTTTTAGAGGTTGCATTTGTGGAGTGGAAAGGGAATCGCAGAACGCAAAATCTCATATACGCGTAATTTACATCGTGTAAGAAACTAGGCATGTAAAATACTTAGTAATTTACTGTAAAAAACGACGTCAATTACCTATAGCAGGAATCGATAGCAGGAATCGATAGGTTCATTTTACTTTTAGTTTCTGGGGACTCCACGAGGGCGCGCTGGCCTAATACTTACAGAACCCTCTAAAATACATGAGTTCCATACCCATGGTCGTCGGGGATATGCAGTAACGCGTAACTGCAGGTCAAGATGACGCACCTGTGCCCCACTTTTGAACCCCACTTTTTTGAATTGCTGGTACTGGCATTTGTAAGAGTATTTTTAGTGTCATATGAATGGAACAAAACTTTCTTTTTGTAATACCTTTGGAATTAATGATCATCATTATTATTTCATTGAATAGTAATTAAAAAATAAAAACTATTTTTCAAATACACTTATATAGAAAAAATTAGCTTTTACGAAGATATTAGCAAAATAGGGCAAAAATGAATTGAAACTCAAGTATTCGGTCCCTTGTTTTCCCCTTAGCAATCTACGACGTGAAATTAGCTGTTGATTGAAGTGAAAATACCTAATGCTGTGATTTTTCATATTTATATATTGAATTTGAAAATGAAAAAAATATTAATTTTTGACCAGTAGACAAAAACACTTAACATCCAGTAGAACAATAGACAAAAACATTTAACAATCAAATATACACCGATAAACCATCTTCATTATAATACATTTACGTACCTATACGATTTTTAAATTAATTTCAAGGAATGTTTGCAAATGGAAACAAGTTTTAGAGCTAATGTTTGTGGAGGAAAACGGAAACCGCGGAGCGTAAAGTTCATATACACGTGATTTATATTGTGTAAGAAACTAGGCACGTAAAGTACCTAGTAATTGACCTGATGAACTACGCCAATTACCTAGGGTATTTTACTTACCCATCTCTGATGGTCGCGGTATTACATTGGTGGAGCTGGAAAAGGGTGGATTCTGGACAAATTTATCACCAATCCCTGTCCGCCCCGTTTTTTAATTAGCTGAATAATAGCCACTGTGTTCAATCAATTATTCAAAAATTTTATATAGTACTTGGAAGCCTATTTTAAGTAAATTTCAGCTATTTTTCTCCAGGCTTTTATCTAATTGTAGACACAAATGACAAAAGAAATAAGAAAAATCGCCGCCATCTTTGTTAGATAAACGTCATCGACGTCATAGGAGGATTTTTGTAGTCGTGTATCGTGTTCGACTGTGTTCGTTGATACCGAATCACCGTCTTTTTTGCTTTGCTCGGAGAGCCACGTCATATTTGTTTGTCGTGCGGTCGGGTTCGCGGGGCATTTTTCTCGCATTTCCCGTAACTCGAAGATATGAATATATTCCGCCTCTTGGGTGATTTGTCGCATCTTCTAGCGATTATAATACTTCTCATCAAGATATGGAAAACGAGGAGTTGTGCCGGTAGGTGGTTTACTATATAAACGGCTGTGTCCAAAAGAATTAAATGCTTGGTTTTTGTTAGTCTCCAATACTCCAATATTTCTTTGAAAGTTTCATTCTCTTTTGATTCAAAAGTTATTTTAACAGATATTCGTTATTTGCAGGTATAAGCGGCAAGACGCAAATCCTATTCGCAATTGTATACACAACGCGGTACTTAGATCTGGTAACCACGTACATTTCAGCGTACAATACTTTTATGAAGATCGTATTTATTGCAGCTTCTTATGCCACAATCTTTTTCATGTATGCCAAATTTAAGGCAACATACGATCACAACCATGACACGTTCAGGTATAATATATTTATGGTACTTAAATTGTGCTTTAGCAGATAAGGTCAACTTGGCATTCGAGTTTCATTTTTAGAATATTTTTTAACTGATATATTCCATATAATCAAAATTAAGCAATATATTTTTCCTACTTTGCAAAAACACAACAGATTTGATGACAAAAGGATGATGTAGCTGTTATCTTGGTTAATTTAAAACCGAATATTAACAAATCTTTATTCTTGTTCAATTTGCTCGGTCAAAGATTGTGTTATTCAGATTATATTAATTATTTCTCGTACTCTCTTCTCGAATTGGTACGAAAAACACAATTTTTTTAGTGAACATATGGATGTTAAAAAATTGTACTTGTCATTAACAAAACAGTATTAGCATACTTTATATGCATGTTTGCTGAAGTTCAACTATAAGTTGGATTTAAAGTTCGCAGTTCTTTGATTCATAAATTGATTTCGAAAATATTATAACTATTAGGTATTTTCACTTCAATCACCAGCTAACTTCACTTCGTTGATTGCTCAGGGGAAATAATTGGCCAAATGAATGGAGTTTGGTCCATTTTTGCT
Organism: Belonocnema kinseyi; assembly: GCF_010883055.1. Taxonomy (NCBI): domain Eukaryota; kingdom Metazoa; phylum Arthropoda; class Insecta; order Hymenoptera; family Cynipidae; genus Belonocnema; species Belonocnema kinseyi. The sequence goes on along the minus strand of NC_046660.1, from coordinate 124,320,219 downwards.
CTACTTTGTTAATACCTTCGTAAACAAAACTAATTTTTCTTATATAAGTGTCTTTGAAAAATGGTTTTTATTTGTTCAGAACTATTTAATGACATAATAAAATGATATTAATTATTATTCATTAAGAAGATAGCACAAAAATAAAGTTTTGTGCTATGCATTTGGTACATTGTTTCCCTCCCAGTATTTGATGAAGTGAAGTTAGCTGATTTTTAAGTGAACTAATATAAAGACGGTTTTTCATGCCAGCGTTTTATATCTGCTATATATGCACTGTCAAACGAAGATTACGTAACGAAACAATATTTTATGGTAATAAATAGAAATTCGCATAAGTCGTTGTCAAATAGTCAGAAAATGTTGTTTAATTTACAGAATATATTATCCACTTTAAGGGTATACACTACGTACAATCCATCTAAAAATTCGCCAATCAAAGTAATTTATAAAATCGAAAAAAATAAATATATTATTAATTTCAGCAAATCTTGGCGGAAGCCTCTAGGCGCGCTTAAAAAAAGGATTAAAATTGTTTATTTACAGTAGTTATTTAGAGTTTTACTTTCGTTGAAGGAAAAAGTTACAATTCTTATTTAATCCTAGTGATTAAGGCCTCACTTTAGTTTTTGAAGGATTATCTACAATTCAATGTGGGTGGTGTTTATTAATATTTAAACTATCATTCTTTATATCAATAATACCTTGTTAAATTCTAAATTAATTTTTTTAATATAGCCCACCTAATTTCAATTGTAGATAATCGTTCCAAAAATAAGATGAGGCCTTGAACATTAGGATTAAACAAGAATTGTAAACAATTATTTTAACCTGAATAATTTTTTTCTTTGAGGCCTGTTTTAAGTTTTGCAGAAATTAATAATAGATATATTTTTTTCGATTTTATAAATCATTTTAAAGATAGGTGAATTTTGAGATTGATTATACGTAATGTTCGTCCTTAATATCATTGAAGATTTACGCTACTTGAAAGTAAAGTAATGCTTATATCCTGAATATTTGATAAATTTAACATTTCCAATTCAAAACTTCCAAAATTTAAAGTATGAATAGTAGAAATGTTTAAATATGATAAAAATTATAAATTCATGTACCTACGCCAGGAGTGCCCAATAGTGCACACGGGATAATATGTAAATGGCAACATTTGTCCCTACGTTTCTTACATCTGAAGTTTCCCCTCTTTTGTGGAACAGTATGGCGTTCGCTATTCAACAGGTTGGAGGAAAGTCAGATGCAGTCATCAAAATAGGGAAGATTGTTACTAACTTTACATCATCGCGTGTGTGCAACCGGGCTCTCTTGACCTACTGGATGACAAGTAGAAAGATGCCAAAATAGTCTTCTTTCCATTCTATTCTAGCTAGGGTATGAGTACGCAGCAGTACACATGAGATGATGTGAAGTTAGCAATAATCATGTCCACGTTCTTAATATATCTGACTTTTCTCCAAACTGTTAAATAGCAAAGTTTACACTATTCTCCAAAAAAGGGAAAACGAAACATTTCGTAAGAAAAGTGGGGAGAAACGTTGCCGATTTCATATTATCGCGCATACAATGGATGCTATCCGAGCTGCTAGGATACTATGCAGTGCATGCGCGACATAATGAGTAACTCAGTAATTGAATAGATATTTTCTCGAGTGTTTCAATATGAAGGAAATTCTACGCATATTAGAGTGATTCAATAAACGAGACTGAATATTCATGGGCGACTGAAAATTCGTATGGCCTGGGCAAAATCAAGATATGCCTATTTTTTTCTTTTGTTGTCACTTTTCCCCTGCCGATGAAAAAGCACTGGTGAACGACACTGGGGCGTCAGTGCCGTTTAACTTGCTGTTTGTGCTGTAAATTATTAAGACTTATTTAATTTATGAATTTTCTCATTATACATACTTATAACTTATATACGGATATACTACTTTGAAGTTGAATAAAAGAAAGTCGTCTGTTATGGCATATCTCATTACATTTACGAGATACGTTATATTCATTCCAATTGTAAACATCCAAAAGAAAAAGTTACGTATCTGAAATAATCGAAATCCGTAGATTTTGAATTTCTAATCTGCTTCGTAGATAATTTAAAAATTTTACAAATTTTGATTTTTAATCCCTTTCAACTGATCTATTTGGTAGCCTACTATCGGCGAGAAAATTCGAGCCGAAAAGTAATATTTCAAAAAATTATTTGTAGCTTACAGTTCTGAAAATCTGATGAAAAGTAAGGAAATTTGATAGCTTTTAAAAACAGTGAACTTTGAAGCATAGTTTTTTATAGAAAAAATAATAGGAAAAATCTGAAAAAATTCATGGTGGTACATTACACATTTCTGAACAGATTGCCGTCGAAAAATTTGTAAAATATAAATAATTGTTCGTTTTTTGTGAATAAATATGCGTCCGCATTATCTTCACTTCTAATGAAGCTAATGTAGTGATTTAAATTGGAGGTAGTTAGTTGAACTATCTGTAATAATTTATAATTTGAAGGAAGTATGTGCTTCTTGTTGTCTTCGTACAAATTGCGGTATTTGTAGTCAGTTTTTTATATAGGAAAGCAAGTGCGAGAGCCCAGGGTGGTGCCCCGTTTTTTCAGAGGATCGGCCTCGGTTTTCCACAACACAGGGAAAGGGTTTGAAGGCCAGAGTGAGGCTCGGAGGCACAAGTTGGGTAGGTCGGGCTGAGGAAAACCGAGGACGATCCCCTGAAAAAACGGCACCACGCTGGGCTCTCGCACTTGCTTTCCTATATAAAAAAACTGACTTCAAATATTGCAACTTGCACGAAGACAACAAGAACCACATACTTCCTTCAAATTGTAAATTATTACAGATATTTCAACTAACTACCTCCAATTTAAATCACTTCATTATCTTGATTAGGACTGAAGATAGTGCGGTTGCATATTTATTCACAAAAAACGAACAATTATTTATATTTTGCAAATTTTTCGACAGCAATCTGTTCGGAAATGTTTAATGTACCACCATGAATTTTTTCAGATTTTTCCTTTTATTTTTGCAATAAAAAACTATGCTTCAAAGTTCACTGTTTTTAAAAGCTATCAAATTTCCTTACTTTCCATCAGATTTTCAGAACTGTAAGCTACAAATAATTTTTTGGAATATTACTTTTCGGCTCATTAACGTACAACATTTGCACCTTTAAAATGATACCTCTTTCTTTAACCTACCATTTTTTCTTCATATACTTATTAAACGTCAAAGCCATAGGACTCGAATTTTCTCGCCGATAGTAGTCGCATTGGTCGACAAACTTTTTGCTTAATTTTCAGGTATGGTCAGGCTCCATCCGACTTAATTTTTTCTACTACTTTTCGGTCCATTTATGTACCTTAGCGTGAGTGAGCTTACTCCAGCAAGGGTCTTTTGTGCACAGGCATGTCAAATTAAGGAAATTTTAAAACTTCTAATTTTTCAACTAGCGATTTGAAAATAGCATTATCAGCATCTAAGAATTTTTCCGATTCCAATGATATATTACTTGCCTAGAAAAGTTGAAAATTTGAAGGAGTTTAATATCAAGACACATCAGCTTTAGAGTCAGTGTAATACTAAATACTTCTCCAATTTTCAACTATTAAGTTCGACTATTAAGTTGTGAAATCCATTAATTGTTTGATTTCCCAGTACAATTTAAAATTGATTATTTAACTAGACATTGATTTTAATGATTTTTTTCAACTATACAAAGTTATTATGATAAATACAATATAATAAATTGTAATAATAATTAGAGGATTATCTTTAAATGAATAAATATAACATTTAGCCAACTTCAACTCTTAGATTGATTAAAAGACTTCGGAGAATGTTTCTCTAAATAACACAGAATGGAAACTGGCAATACTTCTAGTTCCAAGATGCCGACTCCCTCAGGCATTCAGGTTTTAAGATAAAGAGACTAATTAATAATATTTTATTGTCAGTGTTATTGAAGCTATTAAGAAATCGAAACTAATTATATTTCATTTAAATATTATGTACTAATTAATTTACAAGTGTTAGACAATCAGACGAATAATTAAATATACTATGAAGAAATTTGAGGAAAACTGGACACAATTGATAGAAATTAGCTGTCTAAATATTAAATTGAATATGGTTAAAGTTTTTTGCAATTGATGGATCTGACATTTCAATTATATGTGCATGTGGAGTAATATACGAAGATATTTTAAAAATGGATACTCCAGAGAGTTTCTTGGCAGTCCCTGGTATTCTTCAGGCAATTACTCATCAGGTGGAACTAATGCTCTTATATTTTCCGTATTATAATCTATTATAATAAGTATATTCATTTTAATTATATTCCCTGGAAAGTGAAGTTTAATTTTCTTTTAATAAATTGCCCTTGTATTTAATACACTAGTGTGGCTCTTATTTTTCAAAATCCTTTTTTTCACCTCCTAGTTCTGTTCGATTTCCCAAGAGTCGACCATCATTTTTAATATTATACAATTATTGTGTATTTCTATATGTGTATGTGTATAATAAATAACTTATATTGTGTACTGTTTTGTTAAGGATTCGTATTTCTGGTTTAAAAATTCAAGTACTTTGTTTCAAGTATAATATTCTTCTAGGCAGTTGGGTAAAAATCCATATATTCTATTAAATTGTCAACAGGCGAATTTTCTACCAAATAAACTGATGCATTTTCAAATATTCTACGGAGAATCCCATAATGCTATCTAGTCAGGGTCAAAACAAACAAATATCTGCCATAACTTGAGTCTAGTTTCAATATTTTAATTGCCCTTAAAAGGGGCAGTATCCATTTCATCGCAGGATACCTGCTCGTCTTACCCTCTCCACTCGACTTCTCCTCACGTCCCTGACTAAACGAGATTGCTGTGCCGGGCTTTGCCAGCGGGGGGTGGGGGGCTCTGTCCTAATGAGGCATCAAATGCCACACATAAAAATGTTATAGTTTTGCAATCAGTAAATTAGAAACATTATATTCGGAATCTATGTTTTTTTGCGATTCCAACGATATGTAACTTGCAATTAAAATATTGAAACTAGACTAAGTTATGGCAGATATGTGTTTGTTTTGACCCTGACTAGATAGCATTATGGAATTCTCCGTAGAATAGTTGAAAATGCATCATTTTATTTGGTAGAAAATTCGCCTTTTTAAAGTTTAATAGAATATACGGATTTTTACCCAACTGCCTAGAAGAATATTATACTTAAAACCAAGTACTTGAATTTTTAAACCAGAAAAACGATTACTTAACAAAACAGTACACAACATAAGTTATTTAGTATACACATACACATATAGACATACACAATAATTTTATAATATTAAAAATGATGGTCGATTCTTGGGCAATTGAACAGATCTAGGGGTTGAAAAAAAAATGATTTAAAAAAAAAGGGCCACACTAGTGTATTAAACACAAGGGAAATTGATTAAAAGAAAATATAAGAGCATTACTTCCACCGGATGAGTATTAAATTGTCAACAGGCGAATTTTCTACCAAATGAACTGATGCATTTTCAACTATTCTACGGAAAATTTCATAATGCTATCTACTCAGGGTCAAAACAAACTAATATCTGCCATAACTTACAAGGAAGGTACCCGAGGTGTACCTCACCGATTTTATTGAAATTGTGATATGTTATAGAACATCAAAAAATATTCGACACGTATTTTTTATACGTGCCCAT
>NC_046660.1:124313299-124314389 GCF_010883055.1 Belonocnema kinseyi | reverse complement strand
GTTATTCCATTACTATATCATGGTGTAAAACTCTTGGATACTATTAAAATTGTTAAGTAAAGTTGATTTAGTTTGAAATTTTCTGAAATCAGCCCTTACAAATGAATTCATCCGTAAAATTCAATCAAAAGTATTATTTTTTCATTACTTAAAAATACCCTCGAACTATTCAGTGGCGTAAAACGTGTAATAATATTAGTTCACATCCTTGGTATTGAATTAGAATTCTTTACCCCACTAATGTATCAACCTCTATTTTTTAATAAAAAAATGACACCCATTTCAATATGAAAATACTAGTTTTTTGAATTTGACGAAAAAAATCTTGGCAGTATGCACAATATCCAAATACGAAATCGACTGTTCTCACCTTAATAAAAATAACCTATAATAAGGGGTGAACCAGCCCCACAGGAGATATTGTCGTATCTCTATGATTTTATTTTTTTTTCTATGGGACTTTCAAAGTTAATAAAAAATTAATGATTCAAAGCAAGAAGAACTAACTAACTATCGAATAAATTCATACGAAGAATAAACGTATAAACGCTTGGAAAACAAATTAAGAGAAGTAAACAGCTTAAAATAACAAGATAAGATTAAAGTTATCATTTTCCTGTTGTTGTTGTCGAGATCGGACGATGCGAAAAACCTCAACGATTAAATTATCAAATCAGTAAGTCGCCTTGCCATGTTTTGGATAGATAAGACCTTTTTCGACGATCCGATCGCACTCTTGAACTCACAATCAGCTCGCCAAAACAACACTCGAATACTCGATATTACCTCTCATCATCAGTCTTTAGTCAGAGCTTCATCGAGCTCGTTTGAATCAATATATTAATTGTGAGTGCAGTGTTTGTTGAATTTACAAGAAATTATATTGGAATCCAATAAATGTGCAACCAAATTTCATCAAAGTATAACATAGTATTTTGGAATTCGTACATATTAATTCTACAATATAATTTTTGGTCAATACTTATTCCCTGATTGTAAGTAAAATTTCTTTTTGCGTAAAATTTCTTAACGCGGTAATTGGTAGATATTGTATACATGCCCTCGCCATTTTTCAAAAAACGCAAAGAAA
>NC_046660.1:124306658-124313199 GCF_010883055.1 Belonocnema kinseyi | reverse complement strand
ATGGGCACGTATAAAAAATACGTGTCGAATATTTTTTGATGTTCTATAACATATCACAATTTCAATAAAATCGGTGAGGTACACCTCGGGTACCTTCCTTGTTAGTTTAAGTTCAATATTTTAATTGCAAGTTAAATATCGTTGGAATAGCAAATAAACATAGATTCTGAATATAATATTTTTAATTTGCTAATTTAAAACTATAACATTTTTATGTATCGCATTTTATGCCTCATTAGGACAAAGGGGCCCCCCTGCTGGCAAATACCGGCATAGCAATCTCGCTTAGTCAGGGACGTGAGGAGAAGTCGATTGGAGAGGGTAAGACGAGCAGGTACACCGCGATGAAATGGAAATCGCCCACTAACAAACCTTTTCAATTACCTCACAGACTAGATTTATTGGGTGAAAATAGTCTTTTAAAAATGTAAATGGACACTTGAAAGGGAACTCAGGTATAGAAAACCAGCGGTACAGGTTGTGCTGAAGAAAAAGCACTGAATGATCACTGACCAGTGCCGTTTCATTGCTTTTTCAGTGCGTTTTCATCGGCAGAGTCAGCTCGCTAAAAGCATTTGTTCCTCTTATGGAGCGTAACACGTAAGAATACTTTTTTTCAAGTTCAAATTTTCATGAGAAGTTATGAACCAACTTATTCAATCTTTGAGTTATTTGTTCTCTGATATTTCAAGATGGATTTGTTTAATTTTTCATATTTCAGAAATATTATGTAACAATTGTACAAGGAGCATTCTACCAAAATTGCAATAATTGCAGACTTATTGCACGCTTTGGCTAATTCTGTGTGAAGTTAAAGTACGGAGTGTACTTTAAACCTCTCAAAGTGAATCTGTAAAAGAGCAGCTAAAATGGTTAAAGATTTACTATAAAAAAAGTGTTTTTAAAAATGGGGAAAACTGATCATTTCACTGTAAATTCGCCCGTAGGTTAGAAGATGAAGCTTTTATGGCGAGTGCAATAAACCGCGCCGAACGGATTTTTTTGGTGACTCAAAATACAAACTGACCCTCACGGTAGTCGCGAAGCAATAAGACCTCAACTCTCAAGTAATAAAGTTGTAGGGTGTAGGTATCTAGTTAGAAAAGCGTAATAATAACAGGAACGAAGAGCGGATTAGTGGCCAGGGGCCAGGCAGGTGGATCCTTAAGAGGGGACTCACAGTTTTATCACTTTATAATTACTTTGTCCAAAATTTAAAAACTATTTTAGCGAGCTGAAAAATTATGACAACAAAACAAAAACAGGCATATTCTGATTTTGTCTAGGCTATACGAATTTACACTCACTCATGAAATTTTAATAGTCGCGTTTTGTGGATCACTCTAATGCAGGGCTCACCAAAGGGCAGCCATTGGCTGCCAGTAGCAGTCAAAAGACTAGGTCAAACTGGCCCTAATAAATCTTGTCGTTCGACTGGCTTCTAGCCCTTCAGGGTCATTATACCTCCCGCCGCGTCAGGCTTGGAAGACATTCTTTCCAAAAATGAAATACAATTAGAAAAAAATATATCAGCGTTTGATTTAATAATATAAAAATAAATATAAAAGTTTTATTGAATAATATTTATATATTTCGCACAATTGATACAATGTATAATGATAAAATGTTTCGATGATATTGTTCAAATTTCTTTAATAAACAAAATTAATAAGAAAAATTAATATGATGCTTGAAAGGTGGAAGAATTAAGCAATTACTATATTTTATTGCAAGTTTTATAATAATTACCGTAAATAAGAATATTTTTATATAAAAATGTGGCATATTTCATTATTTCTTGAATGAAATAATAAGAATAAGAAAAATTTAAATGGACAATTTTCAAATTCTATAACTCAAATTCTATTTTACTTGAACTATAAAAATTCAATTTAAATAGAAGGTGAACGTATTAAGATTAAAATAAATTTTTGTAATTAAAATATGAAGTATAGATTTCAGTGACAAGTATTTTTTATTCTAAAGCAGATTTCTTTCTCTATATATATATTTATTGTAAACGATTTTGGTACTATTGCACGGGAACAATTTGAATTTATTTTTGTTCTCATTTAATTTAATTTAATCAGTGAGTATAATTTTATGTAATGCTATGGAAGAAGAATAATTATTATTGTTATTATTGAATATAATTATTATTAGGAGTAATTATCAAAATGAAATGAATGTTTCAATTAAAAGTGCTATGGAAGATAATAACTAATCATACATTTGAATAAGTATTAAAATATCTACCTCCTCTTTAATTAAATTTAAATTCAATTTCAATTGAGTTTCAAAAACTTGCATCTTGAATTTTAATATAAGATTCTATGCAAGCAAGAACTAGAAATAAAGACATAAATTAACATTTAAACACAGATAACAGAATGTTTTTAGTGGTATTAATTGCAATTTTCAATTTTAAAACTTCCAAAGCGAAGAAATTTTGAAAGTAAGTAACTTAAATTAAAGGATTTTTTATTGCAAGTTATCAAAACCAAGAACTCTTGAATTCTAAAATAATGACAATTGAACGATATGTAGTGTGCAAGAGTTACAATCGACAACTGCTTGATCTTGAAGATATTTAAACTAAAATCCTTATACTTTAATGATTTTAAAGATGAGTCAAATTTATCAATTCTAAGAATTCCGAACTTGAGAAATTTCAAATAAAAATTGTGAAAATTATAGAATTTTTAATTGTAAAACTAAAAACTTACCTAATTTGTAATTCTAAATTCTCTCAAAAAAAAAAAAAAAACTTTTTAATTTAAAAGATTGACAATATAAATTTCGAAAAAGTACAAATGAAATCTCTTGAAATTTGAAGATTCATGAATTAAAATTGTTGACTTTTGATGATTTCGGAAATCAAAAGTGAAGTTTTCAATTCTAACTGTACTAAAAAGAAGAAAATTTGATATTAAATAATCAAAATTCAAGAATTTTTAATAGAGAGTTTAAAAAATTAAGAATTCATAAATTTGAATAGATTTATGACTCAATGGTCTACACTCTAAATATGAATCAGTGAAATCTCACTGATTGTGAGTGAAATTTCACTGATACAAATAGACTCTCTACTGGAATTGTTTAAACTCTCAAATCGCATATATTAAAAAATTTGTGTACGAAAACTTTGAAGTTTGAAAGCTTCTATTAAACAGTTGAACTAACGTCACAGTACCTTCAATCCGCCCTTCATTTAAAAGTATTACAATTTTTTTAATAAAACCAACACAAAATCTTTCCAGCAACTTGGGTAAATTATTTTTTAATCTTAACTCAAAGTTTGTTCAAGATAAAGGAGAACGATAAGAACGAAGAAAACGATTTTGGCGACAGTCGTTTTTCTTTTCTTTTTTTTTTATGAATTTTCATTTCAAATTTTTCCTCCTTTTTAAAACTTTTATGACAGCTTTAATTTGCAGGTAAATTTGATTCACTTTCTCAATTAAAAATAAAATTGAAATTGGAAATTAAATGTATTGGAAATTCGAGTAAAAAGGTTAAGACCCCCCGGCGTGATCGACGACGAGACGTAACTTACCGTGACCGTAACCCTTCTCTCGATTCCTGAAAAACGAAGAAAAAAATGACAGAAAAAATTGGTGGCAGCCAACACCTGCTTGAAGTGGCGAGCTCTGCTCTAATGCATATGCATTAAATCTATAACTGAACTGAACCGAAAGTAGAGGAGAAGGAAAGATATTTTGTTACAAAGCTTTATTCTTCAATAAGTAAAGTGATACATATATATATATATAAATTGTTTATTTATAACGTGATAATTAATTATTCATGCATAACTATTAGGGTGGCCCAAACAATTACATTTGAGAAATTTCAACGGGCACGTTCACCAAATTGTTCTCTTAGGCAAATAAATTTACCCAGGTTTTTCATTTGCAAAAAAAAAATATTTTTAGCCGTTGTTCTGGGGCTTCAAAGTTTCCTGATTTAAAATAGAAAAGACCTAACACCAGATATAGGTTCGAACCGGAGAGTAGTTGTAGATTTATTAACTTATTATTACTCTGCCTTTCTACTCATTGTCAGTGACCGTATTTTGGGACCCAGCAAATAGTGCACAATGAGAGGCCCGACCGAGGGTCGACTGTTTTTGCAGCCGTTCACCTGTAGTTCTTTCAGCCGGTGTTCAACTTAAATGTGTCATTTTTAAAAAGCTTTTCTTATTCTTTTCTCATTTAAATACAAAGTTTATTCTTTTCTCATTTAAATGCAAAGTTTATTTTTTTTTTTTCTAGAAATCTGTTCTGAGTAGTTTCAAAAATGTTTCTTCAAAATATCAAGTTACACCATTATATACGAGGCTTACAATGAGCCTCCAAATATGGCCATTTTATGCGATTTTTGATATGCCTAAAACTTTTCCAAAACATTTCTGAGATATAAAAATTCGATAAATACAATACTTACTGATAAGAGATCAAGCATATAAAAGTTCAAATAAATTGACTTATAATTTCCTGACCAAAATCGAAGAAGTAGAAATTGAAAAATTTTACATGATAAACTCCAGAAGACATAAAAATGGCTAGAGCAACGGCTAAGAATTTTGTTTACAAATAAAAAAACACGGGTAAATTTATTTGCCTAAGAAAACGACTTGGTTAACGTGCCCATTGGAAATTTCTCAAATTTCATTTTTTGAGCTACCCTGATAACTATGAGCAGCATCTTGAAGTTTAAATCCAGACCTTTCAATTATGTGCCATAAAGTACAATTTGTAGTATTCTAAAGTACTTATTATGGTCAATTAGAATTATTTTGGATTTTACGCAAAACTTGAAGCCATAATGTGAGGGTAGTCTAAAGTATGAAATTCACAGGAAATATGAAATTCACACGCTGGAAATTTAGTACAATGAGTTTTTCTTAGTACTTAATCTATATTTCAACAATGCAAAGCTACGATATCAAACAAATGAGTATCATTTACTTAGATACGCCTGAAGGTTAATAAATCAGGTTGGAGACACTCGAAAAAGGCTTCGGAAAATACGCATTTCGAGCCATATACTTAAATACAATAATTGAAATCGGTCGAAAATATTTTTATCATCTTTGGGAAGCTTTTCTCCATCAGAAGATTTTCCTTCATTTTAACTCAGCCTAACGCGACGGTTCTCGCTTATGACAGTTGTACCTATGCATTCTGATGTAGAAAAGGTTTCCAAAGATGATAAAACTATTTTCGACCAGTTTCAATTTTTATATTTGAGTACATGGCTCAAAATGCGTAATTTCCGAAACCTTTTTCCAGTGTCTCCAACCTGATTTTTTAACCTTCGAACATATCTAAGTAAATGATACTCATTTGTTTGATATCGTAGCTTTGCTATGTTGAAATATAGATTAAATACTAACAAAAACTCATTGTACTAAATTTACAGCCTGTGAATTTTATACCGTAGACAACCATCACATTATGTCTTCAAGTTCTGCATAAAATCCAAAACCATTCTAATTAGCCGTAATAAGTACATTAGAATACTACAAATTGTACTTTATAACACATAAATTAAAAGGTCTGGATTTAAACTTCAAGATACTGCTCATAGTTATTCATCAATAATGAATTATCAGGTTATAAATAAACAATTTAAAAAAATGAGTGCGAGTACATATTCGGAATAGTTTCCGAATCCTAACTTCTCACTAGCCTTGACAACTTGTACATTGTGACACCATCGTAAAAAGTAAGTCATTGTATAACATTCAATCATATCATGGGGAGTTTGCTTGATCGCCCTTCTAACCTCTGATAATGATCGATAATGATCGATCGAGACGAAACGTGAGGCCTGCGAAAACCAGCCCCACCACTCACCACTACTGGGTATAGCCGAAACGGGCCGATGCAAGCAGGGCTCACATATACGGCGTCTGAAGTTGTGTGGGAAGTGGAGGGGATGCTTTTCGTAGATCCATCCCCATTACTTAAATGCTGGCTTGCAGACTCTGCTACACTCGCCCGTACTTTAAAATTCAGCTTTGACGCATTAGTTCCTTTCTTCGCGGACGGTAAAACACACACACACACATATATATATATACCCTACACCACTGTTCTACTGCGAGGTCCAACATTATATATGCAGGTTCACGCTCGCCGCTTGAAGAGAGAGAAAATTTATGTTCAATTCGCAAGCAAAAAAAACGTTCATTTTGTGCAGCTACCACAAAAAATAATAAAACTGTTCAAATTTGCATCACTATAGGCTTGAATGTAATTAAAAAGTTGAGTCTTGGCAACTTAACATCTGTCTTCGTGTAATATCAAGTTACATTTCAAATGAATGCACGTACTTTATGATTCGCAAAAAATCAAAATTTAAACCTGAAATTTTTTGAACTATTTAGAAATGTTTTTGACATCTTTTTCAACATGTCTTGTTAAGTTTCAATTACGAAAATAATGTCCCCATTTACGGGGCTGTTGGATTCCTTGCTTTGAATCCCAAGAATATCCATATATTTTCATAAAATATGAAATAAGTTTACGTTTCC
>NC_046660.1:124293338-124306648 GCF_010883055.1 Belonocnema kinseyi | reverse complement strand
AAAATTCGAATTGAAACTTTCTTATATTATTTGACGAACTTAATAGTATGCCTAATAGACGTTACCTTTTAGAGGCTAGGTTTCATCCTTATAAAATAAACTTTCACGTATCTTACATTTATTCCATTTGCTACGCATGATCCTGCTGGGAGCGACCGTCATCTAAAACTGACACCAGCTCCCAGCAGAACCGCGGTAAATCAGACCTATGACCATGCCTCATGGCCGTAAGATGGATGGTCACAGGGCACGATGAAGTCACACTGATAGGTCGGCGAAACCCTCGTGAGACAATTACTTTAACCCAATATTTTGGGTATAGTCGTTGCAGCTCTCTTTGAGGTCTTGATGCCTCTCCTCCTTATCATTCTCCTTAGCAGTAATGTTGTAGTCGACCAGAGCCGAGAATTCGATCACAAATATAGTAGTTTGTTTCTCGGAGTCTTGGCAAACGATGTCAGGCCTCGAGTGTGCTACGGAGATCTCTGTCTGAAAATCTTATTTCCAGAAAATTTGGCACTTCTTGTTTTGGACAATTGACTATCCCCCACGGAGCGTAATAAAACCCTCCTAAGGTCGCATTATGTCTGTAGAGATACGTTGTTCCCGCGTGAATAGGACACGTTTACTGGATATTCAGCGTGTACCTGACACGCCCTGCATAGTCCGAGATCCCACTGCGTTCTTTCGAAGGTAAGAACTGATCGTGATAAAAGTTAGTGTAAATGAAAGCTGACACGTAGGCGATTAAGAAACTGCTCGCCTGCCAGTTCCAAGTCGGTCAAAGGTGCGATAAAATTGGACTTTTAGCAGCAAGTTCATTCAATAATCACCTGGTGTGTCTGAACGCAATGAAATCTGTACCATATTGTAGGGGGCAATTAGTGCTTTCAGAAAATGTTCGACTGTCACCCTCCACCGCGATAAGACAAAAACTAAATGAAAGCTGGAAGCCCTCTGTAGACGAAAAACTCATCCTGCCAAGACTCAAGATAACAGAAATATGCCGCAGAGGTATTTCTTTGCCGAATTTATTTGCTTTCGCTGCAATATTGTTGACGGGAGGCTACCGTAAGAAGGGGCTTCATCTTCGTTGGGGGCTAGGGCTGCTACGTGGGTGCTGTGCAGGGGAGAAGGCTTCTAAGGGTTTCGGTTTACGGTGTTTAGTTACGCTGTTTAGTCTAGTCTTGTCTAGTTCGGTGTCCACTTGGCGTAAAAGTTAAAATTAAGTGTTATATTTGTGAGAAAAGTCAATGATTATGGATATCATCGTGTTTGCCACGGAAAAGTGACAGTGATAAAACAAAAGACAGAGATGATTTTGAAGCCTTTTTGCAAGATAATAGTGATGTTCGATTTAGAGATATTTTTTCAACTAAAACTGTCATTATCCCATTTTGGTTGTGAATTAAACGATTTGGTTGAAAATCCATCTGTTTTAATGCAGTATTCAACTATTTTCTTTAATATTTCTCCTTAGTTGAGTTGATCTTTTATTTCAAATTCAAACTTCTTTAGTTGGGATAACAAGTATTACATCTTTTATAGAGAATTCGTATTTTTTGGCTAGAAAATCAACTACTTTGTTTAAATTTGAAACATTTTTAGAAAATTATTTTGTTGAATATTTATCATTTTTTGACATTGCATTGTTTTTTTTTATGAAAATCGTCTTTTTACTTAAAAATTTAGCAATTCGGTAAAAATTTGAACTTTTTTGTTCAAAATGTATATTTTTCATTGACGATCCCACAATTAGGTTAAAATTTACAATAATTTAGTGAAAATTTCACTATTTCATAAGAAATGTCATTTTCTGTTAAAAATTCGTATTTGTGGGTTAAAAATTCAAATATTTTATAGATCATTCGTTGTTTTACCTTGACAATTTCTTTTTCTTTAATACATGTATTTTGTTATAAAATTGTGTTATTTGGTAGAACATTAATATTCTTCAAGGAAAATTGAACTATTTCTGTAAAATTTGATCTTTTTTTTTGTTACAAAATGAGCTACTTATAGCGCATTCGTTTATCCTGCACTGGTGTAGAGTAAGAGCACTCCGATCGCTTCGTCTTACTTCTTCCTTCTCACTCTGACCTGCGTCGGTGCAGATCGGAGTGGACCAGTGCATGATAACCGAATACGCTATTAAATAAAAGTTGAACTATTTAGTTAAGAAATTAATTGTTGTGAATAATCACCTCTTGTTGAAAAATTAGAAATTATAAAAATTAGACTATTGCAATTTGAATTAAATTATTAAAAATTAAAATCAATCGGAAGTACATATTTTAATTCTATTTAAATATATTTATTGCAACTATTTAATTGAAAAATAATGTGTTCAGTTGGAATTTAAACTATTTCACTTTTATGAAATAAATTTTCTTGGTTCAAATATCATCTTTTGGGTAAAAGTTAAACTACATATAAAAAAATTAATTTGTTCGAAAATTTATAATTTTGGTTGAAAATCTATATTTTTGGATTGAAAATTTAACTGCTATGTATAAAAATGGTCTTTTTGGCTTTAAAGTTTAGAATTTTGGTAGAAATTTTGAACCAATATTACCAATAATTGGTCGAAATTTCAAACCATTAATGTTTATAATGCTTATAATTGTGAATAAAACTAAATCCGTTATGTATTATAAAGTGTTTCTGTTATAATTATGTAGCATTACTTCAGGATGAAAAAATTATAAACAATAATGATATCTTTTAATAATTAACTTCAATGTCAGCAATTATCACACTATAACTGAATGGTTAAAAATAAGCATTCCGAGGCCAAATGTCAACTTTCCTTTCAGAATAAAATTTACAAACGTGCCTCGAGTCCCATTAAATAACATTGCTACTGTATTCTCACACAGCATGATGGTATTGTTGAAAAGGATCTACCCATTCACAAGTGTTTGCCGCCTACTGAGGGAATTTGGAGTAATGGATCCTTTTACAGTTTCCAATGAGGCTCAGTCGCCTTCCCCGCCGCACCGCACACACGCAGCAGCCCTCGCCCGCAAAGAAGATGAAGCCTCTTCTTACGGTAGCCTCCCGTCTACAATATTGCAGCGAAAGCAAATAGCCGGGGGTTCTTGAGCAAGTGGAGGGTGTCTGTCGAACATTTTCCGAAGCGACTAATTGCCTCCTACAATGTGGTACAGATTTCATTGCGTTCAGGCGCAGCAGGTGATTATTGAATGAATTTTCCGCTCAAAGTCCAACTTTATTGCAGATTTGACCGACTTGGAACTGGCAGGCGGGCAGTTTCTTAATCGCCTACGTGTCAGATTTCATTTACACTACCTTTTATCACAATCAGTTCTTACCTTCGAAAACACGCAGTGGGATCTCGGACTAGCACCTATCGCTCGGAAATTCTTGGTATAAAATGCTGTCACGGTTTACTAAGTTGGAAATGACACGATCCTTACATGCGAAAATAAAACGATCTGTACTTGAATTAATACCTGATGACCTGAGGAAAGCTTCTTCGACAAGTGCTATTTTTCTACATTTCTATGAAAGTTTCCGTGCATTTTCATGTCGAGTTGCTTTTGGGGAAAATTGTCAAACACTGCTTTTTTTTACTTCGGCTTTTAGAAGTAAAGAATCTAGATGGAGTAATATCTGAGGTTAAAATTCAGGCCAAGAGTCTTCGTGACCGCCTGCTCTGCGGCTTTGTAAAGGGACGCTCTTTTACCAATTATCTCGTGGTTTCTGACCACTTTTAGGGGAGGATCTTTACCATTTCAATCAATGTAAGCTGTACTTAGAACAATTGAGCTGCCGGATCGAATAAGGGCACATACATTTTTTCGGCTCGAGCGGAATGAGTTATCTTAGTTTTCAAAATTTGCTTAGAACATGAACTTTTGGAAATTCAATTACTGTAAGAAATTTCAATTAATTCAGTGAGAAAATATGTTCAGAATCCTTGCTTTTCTCCTGTTAGCGTTCATTTGTGCTAGCGCCCAAAAAATGTATGTGCCCTTATTCGATTCGGCAGCTCGATTCGGTTATGAAGATACTGGAGATTCAGAAATTGGCGTCCGCCTTGACGGCGTGAGATGTATAATCGCGGAAGAGACGAATTGATATGCAAGCTCTTATGCATATGCATGATCTTACGTGTGGCGGCATCAAGGGCCGTAAGCTTGTTTTTCGTCCATTAACCCAGCCCAAATGAGCAAAGTAAAACCGAGACTGATTTTATGTCATGAATGCGGCGCTGAGGCACGCCAAGGTATCTATAGGTCTCTCCAGTGCCAAGATGTCTAATAACACATATCCACAAGCTCAGGGTCCATACGAATCTCTCCTGTATACTCCTTGACGATATTTAGAGCACTCTGAAGTTTAGTTTTGGCCAGAAACATAGATCTTTAGTTCATTCATATAAAATACATGAGTGACTTTATGCTCGCAAGAAACTATTGATTTTCCCTGATCCTCTCTCTTAAGTATTCTCCTTGCATCAGATAAAACCCGTATTTTGTCAACAATATGCTGTTTGAGCAAGTTCTTGGCGATAACTTTCGAACCCTTTTCATGAGTGGTCTACCAAACATTATGTAGTCAATCACAGACTGAACACGGGACGCATTCTGTCTTGCCGATCCAATCTTCTTGTTTAGTTGATGCATGCGTCTTTTGGTTTTTTGATCCATTATCGGTTTTAGCCTTTGATTTAAGTGAGCCAAAGCTCTCGCAGCATCATAAACTAAACAATTGATAGTCCAGAGGTCGGACTCCTCCGAGATATCCTCACGAAGGGAGGCATTCATTTTGGCCAGATCTTGGAGCTTAGAAGGAACCCGCAATTTAATGTTCCTCCTTGTCCTGAATTTACTATCATCTTACAGAAGATGACTGCTTTTCGCCATTAGTCTCATTGTCGCTTCCTCATCTTCGCCTGTGGCTTGTTCAAATAGCGGTTGGTGAAGAGATATATGTGTGTTTGTGTGTGTTTCACCACAGCAGTTATATTGTCTTTAATTGCCGAAATCATTAATAAGCGACTTTACCTAATGTAGTAAAGTTCCCAACGTCCCTACAAAAATTTAGATTTTTTTCGATTAGAAAGTGAAAGATTCCAGACATATGACCACAATTTTAAATACTCCTATTTAAAATTGTTTCGTTTTAAACATTTATGTTTAAATTATGCATTGTAAACGGTGCGTAGTCCGGATTTCAAAGTGTATAGTGCGCAATTAAAAAGTGTATACTGAAAATAAATTTATATTCTAAGAAAAATATCCTCTTTTCTAAATGAATGTTTTCAAAGTATTAAAAATGAACTTGATGGAATTAAATAAAGGTGCAAAGGTTTACACTGTACCGTTTTTCTGCACCACCTCAATGAGATTGGGTAGAAGACCTGTCGCTGAATAAGTAAACAGCCCCCTCCTCCCATCGTCTATTTTAGACTAGTGTTGCAAAATGGCGAATAAACTGTTGGAAAATACGTTCCATGAGGAAGAAATTATATTAGAAAAAAAGGCTGTGTATAGATGTCCAGTGCCGTGAGCTAGGTTGATATGTGGTAGATTATTCTGATTCGTTACACTGCCATAGGCGGAATCTGCCGGAAAGTAGAACCATGGACGGCACCCGACTTGTATATTCAGAATTGTGTATTAAAAAAGAGCTATTTGATGTTTCCGATTTTGTGGACTTATTATATTTCTTATTTTTTTGAGACGTAATAAGACATATTCAATATCTGAATAATTGAATCATACGATTTATTAAATTCACATGCACTTCACTTGAATTCATATAATTTTTGATAAATTTAAGTTAATCTTTGAATTAAATACATTTTTTAATTTAAGGTGTCACATTTTTATTTTTCCATTCCTATTAGAAAAGCCTTGTAATTTTTTTTCGTTCTCATTTTTATAGTGCCAAAGTTTTATTTTTGGAAAGTTTGAATAACATAGGAAATTTTTATAATATACTTGTTAAGTGCTTGAATTCTCTTTTTTGAATAAACTTTCATTTGATGGACTTTTTTCAAATCTATTTTAATATTCCTTTTCCCTGAATAAATAAAAATGATATTCACAGACGATTCGAAGATACATTTGTTCTCCGAAGAATCTTTAATGCTTTATTTTAAAAACAACTCCACAATTTACTTTTTATCCTTAAATATAATTAAAAATGATATAAAAGAAAAAAAAAATATTTTTCGAATCGTCTTCAAGAATTATTTTGCCTTTAAAGTTTCCTACAATAAGTTTCAAAGGCTATTCGAAAATCAGTTTTGTAGACGCACTTATTTTAAGTGTATTTTTCAAGTGTAGGCTCAAGTTGCGCAATTATGTTATTTTGTGAAACTCAAAGGTCTTAAACCCGATAAAAGGATTTAACATAATTGCGCAAATGCATTCTTCTTTCTGACTTTTCCACCTATCCCCGCGTGATCGTGACTATCATGCTGAAATACTCAATATTCCGCGACATATTTGTGTCATTTTTTGAATCTCTTATATTTATTTTTATTTGGCAAGTTGTACACGGGACAACAATTTCCTGTAAAAAGTGTAGAATTAGTCCAAAAATTTTGGACGGGTACCACAATGTTGGACATCTTGAATGACTTTTAATGAAAGATTTCAAACTTTATAATACTAAATACAAACGAGTCTTGTAATTTTCGACAATAGTCTAGGAAAAAGAGTTCTGTATTTACTAGAGTGGTCCAAAAAAAGCAACTTTTAAAATGTTTATGGGCGTCTGGAAATTCGTAAAAACTAGACAAAATCAGAATATACCTATTTTTTGTTATTTTGTAGCCATTTTTCAGCTTTCTAAAATGTTTTTAAATTTGTTGACAAAGTAATGTAAAAGTGAATAAACTGTGAGTCTACTCTAAGGATTCACCTGCCTGCCCTCTGGTCATTAATCCGTTCTTCATTTCTGTTATTATTACGCTTTTCTACCTAGACACCTACATCCTAAACATTTATTGCTCAAGAGGACATTTTCAGGATAGGGAAACGGACGTACACGCGACACGAGTACGAGTCCGGTAAAGTGCAAATTGGGATTGCTAGTGGAGCAAACTATAAAGGTTGGGAGGCCGAAAATTGGCAGAAGTGTTATCCGTGGGTTTAGCGTAGTGAGTGAGGTGCGAATCTTTCGGAAAAATGATAGATGTAGACAGTGGGTCTATGTTCATCGGAAGCTAGAACCAGAGCATATGATTTGGAATTTGGAATACGCTTGGAATGATACCGGAAGGGTTTACGATTAACTCTGATAAGGAACACAAGGGTGCAGCACAAGGTGGTGGAGGTGATGCAAGCACCCAGCTTTTGGGTAACAACAATGAGCATGAAAGTTGTCAAAGTGCACAGACTTTAAAAGAGATGAAAAAAATACCAGGGAGACCAAAGAAGCAGGACCAGAAAAAAGAGGGAAATAGCAAAAGCTCAACAACAGAAAATGACGGAATTTTTATACCTAAAAACAAATAGGACAGTGTGGTGAGGGACTAGAAGGGAAGTTTTCAAAAAAAGGTACAAATTAACGCGATCGCCGACCAAGGAAGAAGAGAGAAGAAAACCAATAGAAAACAAAGTTTTGATGTGTAAAGAAGAAACTGGTAGTCAGGAAAATCAGCCAGAAAATACGAAAGTAGCGGAAACTCCTGATAATTTAGAACGTAACTATGAATGCAAATACAAGTTGATCTGAAGTGCTGGAGGATCTGTGGATACATAAAATTGAACTAAAATCACTAACGAAGTCGACAAGGTAAAAAATACAAAGACAAGTGATAAGAAAGAATTACGAGAAGAGTCTAACCTGGAATCAAAACTAAACGATCTAGAGAGTAACTCTACTCGTGAGGGGTGTGAACATCACAGTTTCGATTACAGAAAACAGAATGACAGCGGATCAAATCACAGGAGTGTAACGCGCACAAAGTAGCAACGTGCATCAACCAAACACTTGACAACGAAACATTCATAAGCCAGGAGACAACGGAAAATCGGCCGAGGAAGGTACAACTGGAAAAACTTACCCAGAGCGAACGGCATTGAGAGCTCGAAGAACGAAAGAACAGAAAAAACTCGATTGTAGTGCGAGGCTTTCGATCCAGAGGCAGAGGATTAGGCAACGAAATCGAAGAAACGCTTTTTGATCTGACTGTAAAGAAAATTAGGATTAAAGATATGAAGTAAATCGCTCGAGGGACTCTCAGCAAACTGGACTCATGTACTCATTTAAAAAAAAACTAATGAAAAAAAATTTCAAACTGAAAAATACATCGATTCGAGTGGAGGATGATCTGAATTGTAGAGAAAGGGAAATTCAAGATTGGATGGAAGAGGAGATGTGAGAAGCCAGAAAAGGGGGAGAATCCGGGAGCTATTCATACATGAACTGGAGAATCGGCGAACGAGAACTTTTATGGAGTGAAGTAAGTGGCCCAGAAGATATATAGTTTTTTCGAGGATCACGAAAAAAGCTTCATTAATGGGGTGGTCTGGAATTTGGCAGGTGGTAAGAAAGTGCTTGAAGTATGGGACTTGTTGTCTTAATTTAATGTAATTGTAATTCTAGAAACATGGGTTGAAAAAGATAACGAACGTATTCTAACTGATAAACTGGATACAAGTTATTCATGGAAAACCAAAGCAGCAGTAAGAGATCAAAAAAAGGGAGGGCCAAAGGAGGATAACTAGTTGGGATTCATAAAAATACAGGTCAAAATGTATCCGTAGAAGAGCGGGAATATGGCCTAATTTTAAGTAATGATGCATTGGGTGAGAAGTACATTAAAACAAACATTTTAAGCATTTACAACAATGTAGGATTAGCAAATGCTCGTAAAGAACTTAGCGCTATATTAGAAACCTTTGAAGCCAAGGGAGAGCGCGTGATCTTACGTGGGGATTGGAATGCAAAGATAGAGCCCCAGGGAGAATGTGAATTGGCTGAGCATGAACACCTAAAAATTATTACAAAAACATAAAATCAAGTTACAAAGTTGTTAATACAGATGCAATGAATTTATTAAAATTTTAGAATTTGGAATGAGAATACTGAATGGAAGAATGAATAGGGATATTGATAAGTGGACTCATGTCGGAGAGGATAATGGTTCGGTGATAGATTGTGTAATTGAATTAAAGGGGGATGGAATAGCGACATCAAAAGGATAAAGGTTATGACGAGAGCAGAATCTGGTCATTTTTCGGTCATATTTCAACTGAATGGAAAGAACCAAAAGAAAAGAGGCATGAAGAAAATTGAATCGCGGAAGAAACGAGAACGAGGTCCATAGGCTTCTTTGAAACGACGAGAAAGGTGAACAATATAGAAAAGCATTGAAAGAACTGCATGGGGGGGGGGGGGGGGGGTGAAATTTTCTCAAGAGAAGATTGGCCAGCCAGATGAGGAAAGGTTTCAAGGAATATAAAAAAGGCGGCCGAAACGACGGGGATATTGAAAACACATACAACTGATGGAGCCAATGGGAAAGGATGGGGTACAAAATCCGAAAAGGACCAAGAATTAAAAGATCAAAAGAAAATGGTTTGGAATCAACTAAAAAAGTATATAAAGATAAAAAAAGATGCCGACGAAAATAAGTGGGAAAAGGAAAAGAAGAAACTAAAAGAACTACGTATTAAAAATAAAAAGGAAAAAAAGATGTACACTGGGAAGAGTTCAGAAGAAGTAAAAGCATTAAAGAATTTTTGAGAGCTATAGGAAATTTTCGACCAAAACGGAAGTGCAGAGGGAAGAAAATCAGTAAAGGACAGTGGAAGAAAATTTTCATGAAGCTACTTTAGGGTGAGCAAGTAGAACAGCGGAAAGATATACAACAAACGACAGAGCAGAAAAGCAACACGACACAAGATTTGGAAGGAAGAGAAACTGCAAATACTGAAGGAAAGGAGATGGAAGATGGGATAGATCTTAATGCCAAAATTTCCGAGGAAGAATTAAAAAAAAGTAATAGAATCTCAAGAAAGGGAAAGCTGCAGGAGAAGACGGACTCGCCATGGACTAATAAATTCTAAATATATAAATAATAAAAATAAAATATATAAATAAATAAATAAATGATTTGTGTGAGACAGGAAAATTAGGCAACAAAAGAGAAATTCTTCAGAGAAAGTCAAGCGTGCTTCAGAAGAAAAAGATCATTTAGGGATCATGTTTGGGTTCTTAACGTGTTAATAAACAAGAATTTAAAAAGAGAAAAGGGCAAATTGTGCACCGCCTTCATAGATCTAAAAAAGGCATTTGACACGGTGGATAGAGAAATTGAGGAAAGTGGACATCCAAGGCAGGATGATGAAAATGATCGAGGAGGTATATGGAACAACCTTGAACGAAGTAATAACAGGAGATGGTATCACGGACTGCGTATTGACGTATATAGGAGTAAGACAGGGATGCCCTTAACCTCCATGTTATTCAATATCTTCATCGAAGACATGGACATAGAATGAGAAAGAAGAAATGTAGAAGGAATGGGCATAGGAGGTGTACACATTTTTCGAATGAATTTGGCAGACGACTTAGCGCTAGTAGCATACGCAACCGAAGGACTGACAGACTTATTGAAAATTACCGAAAAATACGTAAACAAACAATAAATTGGTGGTAAACGTGAATAAGTCTAAGGTGATGGTATTTCAAAAAGAAAGTAAAAGAAAAATTGAAGAAGTTTTGAAAATGAATGGCAAAGAACTGGAAATTATTGATAGCTTAAAATACCTTGTTTTTGGTTTTCTACAGGGGGTACCCAAAAAAACATATTGAAATTGGTTGGTAAAGCCCAAAGAGCAGCCAACGCAGCTGGGGGGGGGGGGGGCTATGAAGCGATCTGGCCTAGGCAAACTGGCAAAAATACTTTACCTGATGGAGGCTAGTAAAAGCAGGATGCCTATATGGAGCAGAGATTTGAGGTTGGGTCAAAAGTGAAGAAATAGAAAGACTACAAGGAAAATATATAAAGATGGCTATGGGCTTAAGTAGAACTACACTTGGTTATTTGTGCATAATCGAATCTGGAAGACAAAGCCTTCAATCGGATCCGAGAAGAGATAAGAGACTTAATCAACGACAATTCTTCTAGTTGGGGAAAGGCCCTCAAAAAGGCATTTAATGAATTCGGAAGTACAGAAACTGTCAAGCTAATATGAAATGGAGATCAGAGGATGATTACTTATTAGTTAATTGTAAGCATACAAAATAGATAAATAGTTTGAAAATGCGTTATAAAGTAAGTTTTAGGACATAATTTATATGCAAAAATACAACTCGGAATGTAAAAATTGTAAAAACTCGCAAGAGTGTACACGAGGAGAAATAAGTTATTATTGTATTATTTGAGAGTTAAAGTCTCATTGTGCTGCTGCCACTGTCGTTAGGGTCAGTTTGTATTTTTCATTTTTCAAAGCACTTTTTTATGGTGAATCTTTGACCATATTACTTGTTATTTTCCAGAATCGTTCTGAGAAATTTAAAGTACACTCTGTACAAATTTCATTTCATCCAAACTTAACCAAAGCATGCAGCAAATACTGACATTTTGGTAGCATTCTCCTTGTTTTAAAATTGTTATACAATATTTCGGAAATATGAAAAGTTGACAAAATCTGTTTTGAAATCTCGGAGAACGAATAATTCCAAGATTGAATAAATTTTTAATAACTTTTTATACAAATTTGAACTTGAAAAATAAATGGTATTTTTACGTGTTAAACTCCATAAGAGGAACAACTACTTTTAACCAGCTGAAAAATGACTCTACAACAATAAAAGAAAATACATATTTTGATTTTGCCTTGGCCATACGAATTTCCAGTTGCCCATGAATATTTAAACAGTCATTTTTTTTGGATCACTCTAGTATTTACTATACACAATTTAAGGAAGAATTTAAATTCAGTCCACGACGAATTATAGAAAGATTGTGAATATTATCAATTCGGTTTGAAAGAGAATTGGTTAAAGTGCCTAAAGTGAAAAATAACCCACTGGTATTACATAAAGTCCTAGACAGTCTGGGAAAATATATCTGCACCTCGATGTCCGCAGTCGAACTTCACTCGGTAATACGAAATAAAGAAGACTGAAACCTAGCTCACAGGCTTGGACAGAAAATTCTGGTTTAATTGTACGTGTAGAAACTGCGAAAATCCTTGAAATCTTAAAAATCTCTTATAATCCTGTAAAATCTGAGTAAATCTCTTAAAATATTTAAAAAATAGTTAAAATCCTTGAAATTCCGTGAAATATTGCAAAATTTTACGAGATCCTAAATAAGAACTAATTAATCCCAACTAGATAAGAAGATTAATGTTCTGCCAAAAAAAGACGATTTTTCCAGAAGATACATTAATTTTCAATAAAATTGTTGAATTTTGAAGCCAATAAGACTAATCATCTATAGAACAGTTGAATTTTCAACCAAAAATATGTTGAACAAAAATGTGGAATTTTCACCTCAAAAATATGATTTTTAATAAAAAAGGTTATTTTCTGCCAAATATTTTAATATTTTAAAAAACATTTTACTTTTTTAAATTTAAATTTTAAGAGTAAGAAAAAGACCAATATAAATGCAATATCTTCTTTTATAATTAACAAAATTCATTTTTGTGCTACATTTACAATTCATTTTTATATGTATATTTCAAGTTATTTTAGAGAAAAAAATGGTATCTTACCCATATTATTAATCTTCCAGCACTTATAAAACTCACAAAAGTAAATGTGTATTGAACTTTTGACACGAATATACATAATTAAATTTAAAGTAAATTCACATTAAATTGAATATTCTTAACATTAAAAATAATAAAATGAGGTAGTTATAACATTCGAATGAAACATGTAAAAAAAAAATTGGGGGTTGAAGAAAATGAAAAGTCACTTGGGGCACCACCAATTTTTGGCCTGGCACTGGTCGTTTCTCACAAGCGGTGAGAATTTTGCTGGTTAGTATGTAAGTATCATTTCGACCAAAATAACCAGCGTGTGATATTGTGCGTGAAGAAATTGCGTTGTATTAGTTCAGATTGTACTTTTTTGGAATAGGATAAGAGCACTAATTCTTGGCACCGTAGCCCAATTATTGGCATGCTGAAAACCGAAGTGAATTTATTTAATTTTAAATAAATATCCGATAGCACTGTATAATTTATACATGCATTTTATGTAAAAATGGTAGAAGAATTAAATTAATTGTGGCAAAAGATGTTAAAAAAATGTATTATCTAAGAAATTAGAGAAGGGTGCCAATAAATGGGGGAAGGCGGGGG
>NC_046660.1:124278740-124293328 GCF_010883055.1 Belonocnema kinseyi | reverse complement strand
GGGGGGGGTAAGAATTGGTGCTCTTGTGCTATCCTTTTCTAAACTCAACTTCGCTAATCTATTGAAACGCTGTCATCTATACAAAAATATGTTTTTCTTTTCAACAGAATTGAGTTCCTGGTGTTGCCAGCTCTTGTGCTGGCGCTGGCGATAAACCACGAATTTTCGTTTTTGGAGGTACTTTGGACATTTAGTATTTATTTGGAGTCAGTGGCCATTTTGCCACAATTGTTCCTCGTCTCGAAAACAGGAGAGGCAGAAAGCATCACGAGCCATTATCTCTTCGCATTAGGATCCTACCGAGGACTTTATCTTTTCAATTGGGTTTATCGTTACTATGTAGAGGATCATTATGACTTGATCGCTATTGTCGCTGGTCTCGTACAGACAGTTTTGTATTGTGACTTCTTCTATTTGTACATTACCAAAGTTCTCAAAGGCAAGAAACTCCAGCTGCCCGCTTAGCTGGTTGACCAGAAGTATTACTTAAAATACTATTCGCCTATTGATTGGCTCTCGATCGAGCTTCGAAAGCGTACTTCAGAGGCTCGAAGAGAGAAGCGTACATGCACAAGTGTACATTCAACCAAGCCCAATATTTCTTGGACCTGGATTTTAATGGCCCATCTAATTTTGCATCGCGTTTCTCATTATCTTTGCATCGTGCTGTACATAATCACATACGCAGCGATTGTCATCCTGAGTAAACGTATCGATCTAGTGCTTGGAAGAGAGTGTACATTGAAATTGTATAATAATTAATCAACTTTAAAACTAGTGTAATTGGTATTGTACGCTAGAAGAGCGAAGACCGGATAGATAAAACAAATAATGTCTGCCTGCAATGTTTAAGTTATCGTAATTACGATTTTTATTAAATAAATATCATTATAATTATTGAATTGTCTTTTGTGCAGTGTTTAATTTTTCCTTCGACAAGAAGCTAGCGATCGAAACTTGATACAGAATGTATGTGTACAAAAGCGTAAGTAAATTACTTAAACTTTTTATAGGCTAAATGAACTAATTACCGAGAATTAACTTGGGTTTCTTCATAAATAAATTTTCGATTAAAAAGAACTTAACAATTTTGGATCGCAAGTTTCTCATATTTACCTAAGTACAATGTAAAGCTATGTGATTGACTAACTCAGTAACGTGGACAGATTCAGCGAGGGTTGTCACCTGACTGGTAACTTTCACTATTCCATTTTTTAAACTTGTCTTATCTACTGCTATAACGAATGGAACGTGAATACTTTCAGGGCTATCCTTTTTACTCGTAAAAACTGTACTAAGTCCTTTTGTCCTCAGTAAACTATTGATATACAGCATGAGTTCATTCAAATCTTCTTTGACCGAATCCGTATCAGTGGTATCTATTTTGACTTTGCAGATTGCTTTGTAAGGAGAGATTTTTGGTTGCATTTGTAATTCGATTGATGAGTCAGTTTCCTTGTAAGAATCACAGAGTAAAGCCAGGCAACCCCAATCCAACGAAGCAACGTGCTCTACCACTCTCACATCAATTATATCATCCTTACCAGTCTTGTCCTGGAAAACCATTTTTTTTAAACATTTTTTACACAAGTATTCAGGATGTACACTGGGATATTAATATAGAAAATGTATTGTGTTATTTAATGAAAAAGGATTTTCGTAATTCTTTAAGATTAACCAAAAATTTAGATGTGGCGAAGATGATTAAAATTAGGCAGTTTTACGCTGTATCGAACTTCTCAGGCTTCGAAGTACTCAATGGAACTACAAAAAAAGTATCTTTCGGAAGAAAAAGGTATTAAAAAAAATAGTAGGAAAATTTCTCTCATACTTTTCTGTATGCAAATAACTGCCCTCCAGACTGCATCTAATATCGCCGCAAAAAATCAAGACCCCCCCCCCCCCCCCCCCCCCCCCCACTTTAAAAGTCAATAACTCCGCGGAAAAAATTGTGAGGAGGTGCGAATAAGAACCGCACGAATACGCTAAGTTTTCTGAATAAAATCGTGTTTCTGTAATTTGCGTCAGAAAATTACGTTCCTAGCTAATTAGCAAAATACAAGTAAAAATGCTGTCGCGAGGCCCATTGTTGAGACACGTTAACTTTCACATGACCCCAGAGCTAAGAATATGTTGTAAAA
This sequence comes from Belonocnema kinseyi, assembly GCF_010883055.1. Lineage (NCBI taxonomy): Eukaryota > Metazoa > Arthropoda > Insecta > Hymenoptera > Cynipidae > Belonocnema > Belonocnema kinseyi. The sequence continues at coordinate 124,291,187 of NC_046660.1, read as the reverse complement.
ACTTGAAAAAATTCTGGAGTGTGCTGCAACATGTTTAGAATACAGCAGAGACCTTCAAATTTAAAAATATTTAAAAATGTCAGTTTTGTAAGGATTTTTGTTGAATGTTTTTATTTAGGGATTGAATGAAGCTATCACGCTGTTTAATGACTTAAAATGTGTAGTAATGTACCCTGATTCCTATTTCGACCACAAAACTGAATAAAAATTATAAGTTCGCGATTAAAGTAGCTCAGAATAATTCTGAGTTTAAGGAAACGCGAAACGTGGCACAGTAGAAAAAAGTATAGAAAAAAAATGTCCCGTCATATTTCACAGCGGCAGGCCGCCGTTTTCTTCAGATTTTCCCACAGCTGCTTCTCACTCATCAGGGCCGTCTCAAAGCTTTGAGGTGGGCTTCGTCCTTCTCTCCTGATATGAAATTTTAATAAATTATAATATAGTATCAAGCTTGCACACGAATTATCTTGTATTTTGTTTATTTAATATACACTTATAAACAGAGTAAACAGAAATAAACAGAGTACTTCACACTTTTAACCCTATCCCCTTGTTTTACCATTTTTTAAATATTTCCTCTTCGTCTCGCCATTTTTAAGAAATTTGTACTCTTTTTCCTTATTGTTTCACCTAAATGCGAATTGAATTAATACAGAAAACAGTACGAAAATAGAATTATTTTTATTTTGTTTGTTTAAAAAATCTACTATTATACTTTTTCTTAACATTTATATCCTGTGATTAAAAATGTTGCTATTTAATAAATATTTAATAATATTTTTAAAAACTTAACCCCTTTGTTAATTTCTTTTTTCTTTGAAAACGAACTGTTGTGAATAGAAAATTGGTCCTTTTGGAACCATGTGAAGAACTTAATCCATTGTTAGTAATTTTTATTAAATTTGTAGTATTTGTTCTCGTAGGTGTTGAAAGAAAAACCCTAACATGATTTTTGAATATTTCCCAGAAATTACAGAATACACGAAATTGAAAAATTTTGTCTTTTTTTTAACTCTCATAACTTTTGTGATTTTAATACTATTAAAGCGTATTTTTTTCAATATTCGTAATATGGTGTAGTTCTGAACAAAAATTTCTTGACACAAGAAATGTCAAAACTTTCTTGATTTTTTTAAAAACGAATGTTTAAACTGAATTTATAAAAAAATAGCCAATTAAAAAAATGCATAAATAGCTTACACTGTCCTCTAAATAATTCAATTTACAAATTAATTTTTGAAAAATCCAAGAAGTTTTTGAAATTTTTGGTTGAAAAAAAATATTTCTTGACAGCTGTATCTTATTACAAATAATTTGAAAATACACCTTTACATCAATAAAGTCATTAAAGTTATGAGAGTTAAATTAAAATGCAAAAAGCTCAATTTTCAATATATTCGAAGTTTTTGGAATTTTTCAAAAATCGTTTTATAGTTTTTCTTTCAACAACTAAGAGAACAACTACTGCAATTTTCATTAAAATTTCAAACTATAGCTTACACTCTACAGATGACTTAACATGGAATTGCTCATACAAACAAATCTTTCACGCATTTCAGTAGCGAATTAACAGCCTAATAATTACAAAATTATATTATAATACCGAAATAAGTACTATATTAAATAAACAAAATACAAGATAATTCATGTGCAATCTTGATACTGTATTATAATACCAAATTTTATATCAGGAGAGAAGAGCGCAGCCCACCTCAAAGCTTTGAGACGGCCCTGCTGAGCGAGCAGCAGCTGTGGGAAAATCTGGAGAAAACGGCTGTCTGCCGCTGGGAAATATGACGGACCGTTTTTTCTACACTTTTTTTTACTACTTTGCCACGCGCCTCGCCTCATTAAACTTCGAATTATTCTGAGCGACTTTAATCGTGAAATTATAATTTTTATTCAGTTTTTGTGGTCGAAATAGGAATAACCCTACCGAAAGAAATCTCTGAATTTTCTTTAGCGAAATAGCCTGGCTCATTTGAATCTATAAACAGAGTCGATTTGAAATAAAATAGTCTCGGAGATAGTTTGAGAGATTTGGGTCCTTTTCAAAATCCTTTTAGTGGTCCTTTTAAGAGTGGTGCGACGGTAATATAATGTTCCTTTTGTATTCGTCACGTACCGGGCGGGCAGAGTTATTTACAGTAGTTGGTCGTGGCTAATCCGCTCTCCCTTTTTAAATTTCTCTTTAAATTATTAACACTTTTTTTTTAATTGATAAATTTTCTCATTGTACTTATTTATAATTATAACTTATATACTAATATACAATTTTCTAGCTGAATTCAAAAATGTTTTCTTTTTTGGCGTATCTCATTCCATTTACAAGAGACATTGTATTAATTCTAATTTTAAGCATTTAAAAAAAAGGTAGATAACTGAAATCATCGAAACCCGTAGATTCCGAATTATTATGTTTTAGGCTGTTAACTATGAAATTGAAAAAATCTACTTCTAAGTTTTAATCCGGAAGCTTAACGAAGGACCCTTGAGTTTCGGCTACTCTATTGATATAGCCTCTCTGCTTGTTATTTATGATCGAATACTAATTTCAATTTCAGACTCTCTGCTTGTTATTTATGATCGTATTGCTATTTCAATTCCGGAAAGGACATTTTAAAGCCTTTAAAACATTTAAAAGAACTACCTGGACCTTGAAACATATCTACCTGAGTGCCTGCGAAGAATTTCTCTGAGCTTCTTTGACCTAAAGAATTTTTAGTATATACTCAAAGATTCTTTTCGGTAGGGAAGGGTACATTACTACAAATTTTAAGCCATTAAACAGCGCGATAGCTCCATTCAATCCCTCAATAAAAACATTCAACAAAAATCCTTGAAAAACTCACATTTTTAAATATTTTTAAATTTGAAGGTCTCTACTGGATTCTAAACATGTTGTAGGACACTCCAGTTTTTTCCAACGTATTCTTAGCTCTGGGGTCATGTGAAAGTTAACGTGTCTCAATAATGGGCCTCGCGACAGCGTTTTTACTTGTATTTTGCTAATTAGCCCGGAACGATATTTTTTTACGCAAATTGCAGAAACGCCATTTTATAAAGAAAACTGAACGGATTCGTGTGGTTCTTATTCGAACCTCCTCACATTTTTTCTGCGGAGTTATTGCCTTCTAAAGTGAGGGTCTTGATTTTTTTCGGCGATATTAATTTCCCATTTTGCAGTTTAATAACAATTCAAATTTGTTAGATATACTATAGATATATTTTTTATTTTGAAAGCGCAAATAAAAAAATATCGATTCGTCTAAAAAACTAAATAAAAATTTAAAAACTTATATAAACGAAAATATAAGAACAATGAAAATAAATGTCTTAAAAGCACATTTTGCTGACTCGAAAGTTAAAGGCGTTCATCAATTTACAGCAGTTGGAATTTCGTTTACCATACTTTTTTTTTCGACTCGTCCTAATTTAGGGATCTCACATGTGTCGCTATTTACTTATTTGACGAAAATCTGAAGGTTCTAGAGAATTGCCCGTATACCAGGGGTCTCCGAAAGTAGATCCTGTATCTGCTAGCAACTCCGGGCCAATAGGTCGAATCTACTCAGCTTTGACATTGAATGAAGGGCCTCCAAAATCTACAGATGTAGCCTGATTCAACGTCAGCAGGACATTTTCAAGATTACCAGTTTTTTTCGACGGGAAACTGAAAGAAAATGTATGATCGTTTGGAAGAAAGTATTAATTGGGAGGGTCAAAGCTGAGTAGATTCGGCCTATTGGCCCGGGGTTGCTAGTAGATACAGGATCTATTTTCGGAGACCCCTGGTATACGGGCAATTCTCCAGAACCTTCAGATTTTCGTAAAATAAATGTTATCAAATAAGTAAATAGCGACACATGTGAGCTTTCATATATTGCCTTTCATTTATTGTATATTGAAATATACACCCACGTTTTCAGCAAAATAAAAATTGTTTGGAATTAACACACCAAAAAAGTGTGCAGGGACGTCCGTTAGCATGTTCGCTATCAGTCCGCAGATTTTGAAAACAAAATATTTATTAATCTAGGGAAAAAGCCGGGGGAATCTAATACTAATAAAATCGATCCTAATTCCTAAGCGCTATGCAAATTAATCAAATTTATCAAAATTAATTTTTTTTTAATTAACCCACAAAAGTGTGCAGGGAAGTCCGTTAGCATGTTCGCTATCATTTACCAAATTTTTAAGACAAAATATTTATTCTTCTAGAAAAAAAGCCGGGGAACCTAAAACTGGTAATATCCATAATTTTCTAAGTATCACATGCCCTTGAGTTGAGAACATTTAACATTAGAGAAAAGCATTACGTCCTTTTAATTCAGGAGTGGGAACTCGAACCGAAAATCAATCTCACTTTAAAGAAATGTAGCCCGTAGAACTGGGTTGCAGAAAAAGGTCATCAGTGCCCGGCACAAAAGTCAGAACGGAACTGATAAGCGAACGCTAGAAACAATACTGTCATGAACAAGCTCTCCAAATAATCACAGACCTTATTCGGAATCTATTTGACAGCGTATCATCCAAGCAGCGTTGCTAAGGGCTCCTGAGAGTAAGATACCGAGTCTAGATACTCCTTTCATAAATGAGTACGTCCAAGCCGCCCTTCAGCCACAGCAGAGAAAGAATATTAGCAGTCTGACCAGTTTCATGAATTGGCACAGTATGATCAATGATTGACTTACTGTATCCGCGCTAAATAGTGATACATGTATTCAAAATCATTATAAACAAAAACTTATTTGTAGGCAACGATATACAAGACGCAGAGAATCCTTCCAAATTGATTTACTACATGGTGACCCGAAAAAAACTCATAGGCGAGGAATTCCCACATCATCGCATACAAGTTCGCAGCAACAATAAGAAGAACTGAGAGTTAATCAAGTTTATACCGTCTACAAGACATTAGAATAAAGATTGACATGCTCTGCTATGGAAAGCTTCGCAAGGAGATCATGAATGAAACTGTCCAAGCACAGGACTCATCACTTAATTTTCGACAAAAGGAAAACTCCCAATACAAAAAAAAACGGTTATGTTCCTAATCGAGCAGTTGAACCCCGTTGAAGTGGACCCCTGTAAGTGCTCCTTATAAGATAATTTTGCAGAGATCATACAAGTTGAATCACACAAACAACTTAAGCTTTTCTAACCGTGTCTCAAATCAAAATTAATATGACTGATGCACGTTATGAATGATAAAGTCTGAAATTCTACTCCTACAATGGCGATAAACCAACTCATGCGGAACCACAAGACAACTCCGCGATACCCCCGGCATGCTCGTACTTATGAAGACAGTGACCAAGAGCTGTAACAGATTCCGTACCGTGATGTACCAGAAGCGAATCGATAAACGGACATCACATTGTCAGCATGGTTGCACGGAGAAGATGGGAGTCTCGAAGACAACGCGCTCTAATTCATTGAAAGTCAGATGTCCTTCTGCGACTGAACAGTTGCTTGATTCAAAAGTTCTTCGAACAAACAGTATCATACTTGTACTATCTCTCAACAATTATATCTAGTCATGCGGAACGGAGTTTCACCTAATGACGTTCTTGAAAAAGGGAACTCTTCATTATTATCAATGATAATTCCGTTCCTCAATTTTTTCAGGTTTCCATCGCTCATTTCTGATTTATTCAACGTATGTCGCATGTTTAATTTCGAACTGAAATTTAAACAAAATGCTTGACGCCCAGACCAGACGCATGTCATTCAACATCACAGTTGTAGCACCCAAGGCCAGATGCAGGTTGCATAACGCCACAGTTATGGCGCCCAAGACCAGTTACATGGCATCTGGTGCCCAAGACCAGATGCAGGTAGCATGACATCACAGTGATGGCACCCAATGCCGGGTGCGCACGAGTTCCCTCCCGCATAATATTTTATAACGGTTTTGGTATTAGGGTCAATAATATTCTTGTTCTGCAATTCATTTTTATATAATATATGCATTTTTTAATAATAAATAAAAATTACACTGACGAGTCCTCTGAGTCAGTCTAGGACGAAACACAGAAAATCTAAATCTTATTTTCATTTAAAAAATTAATATTTCTTAAAAATTAATTGCAGAAGCAATGTACTTCCAAGAATCTTGTGCATGACTCGGAACACAAGGTAGGCCAGATGTTGAAAATACATCTCGATATATCCTGTTCTTCAATAAAATGATGGTCTATTTCTATGGAAAAAATGTTCGTGATGGAAAGTTTATAAATTAGACAGTTACAAATTAATAGCGCTTGATATATTTGAACAATTTTGAACTACGTGCAAAAATACATAAATATTCTTTAAATTCATTGCAAATTTGAAGCGTTAGTTGCATGTAAAAATTAGAAATTTAACATTTTTTAGCGCTCGAAATTCAAGGACTTTATTGGATACTTAAAAACTAAAACTGTCTAAGATTAAACGTAGTACCATTTTTCATTATTTTTAGTTGGATATCGTGGCAAATGTTTCTTCGGTAAAATAAAAATTGCCAAATGATAATTCGTAAACATGGAAATTATGTCAAATGCATTTTCGGTAACACATCAATGATGTGGAAATGTTATTTCATAAAAAAAGGTTATTTAAAGTAGCTGCTCGGTACAATAAATATTATGTCAAATAATTATTCGATAAAATATAAATTGTGCCACGTACAAAGTCGGTAAAAGCACAAGGTTATAACAAGTTAGCTATATTACTTAAATGGAAGTTATCAGAGGTTGTGAATATAACTAGACGCACTGTAGTATTTTAGAAAAAGCATCATTAACTCGTTTTCCGTATTTTATATTGAAAAATCTTCTTTAAATTACTATGGTCCAGTTATCAAACACCTACAACACATTTTTCAATATTTGCAGATGTATATTTTTCTTTTAGGTGCGCCAACGCATCCTCCTCACCCCTATAGAGCAAAATTTAGATGCGTGTATTTTTATAAATAATACTAGAAAAGTTTTGAAATAGCATAATGAACCCCAAATTAAAAATTGAGAATCCAATTACATGAATTTACCTGAAATGGCAGTTTTCGAAGATCTCGTTGATAAGTTATCGTCTCGACAATGATGTTTCCAAAAGGAAACTGTGCTTCTATGTCTATTATTTCGCTATTTTTGACCCTTTTAGCTTCTGACAAGACAAATCTAGAGGGTTGTTGTGAGAGTTTTCGCCACCAGGCTCTCCGTTCTCTCTGCTTTTTATGAAACAAGTCTTTGGTACTAAGGCCATCATTAAATGTAGAAACTTTAGCAGTCTTATGAGCAACAACCTTACTGTCAAAATTCAATAGTGATTGGTTCCACATACTTTTTGAAATTTCAAAAGCAGCAAGTCCAAACGGTAAATTATCAACATTCGCATCCTTCAGACCTTGCATAGTCTTTGCAAATTTATCCGGACCACTTAAAAATACGTTGTACCGCGAAGTAGTAACACAGTGATGAAACCAAATATTTTCGATGTTCCGAAGAAGCAGTCTTCCCTGAGGACCATATTCAAATCCGGATTCAAGATTCAAGAAACACGTGCCCATTTTTTTCAAAATAGCCTCCAACTTCATGTTTTGCGTAAAATATTGCCTGGAGGTGCTACAAAATATTCTTCTTCGAGAATTTCTGCGTTCGCTAAAATCTTTTCACGATAATTACCATCAGACACCTCGTCCTCTCTTAAAAATAGATTTTCTTTCTCAAGAATACTGTGCATCGGTGTCAGGGAAGAGTCGATTTTAACCTCTTTTAAACGGTGAGCAAATTGCACCGCAGCTTCCAACCTTTTAATTCCTCCTTCGTGATCGAAATCAACTAAAGATACTCTTTCTAGGGCATCTAATGTCTCTTTGCACACTGAAAACTTAGTTTTTTCACTCCTAACCTCCAAATCTTTAAATTTTTCCTCATGAAATGCGTACGTAGTTTTTCTGCGAGATATGATTTTGCATATGACTTCTTTATTTAAGTGCCATGATAGTCGTATAAAACCCATTTAAATTAAATTTTATGTTTTCAAGTCCAAAGAAAAAGCACTAATATATAGTAAATACGCCAAAGCATGGTCCGTGCCATGATCTAAGAATACATAATCTAGCCACACGCAACTAAAAAAAATTAACCAATAAGGAACAACTCCACCACAACCAGCCATATTTGAAAAGTGAGAGCGCGAAATTAAATATATTTGAAATGTAGTAAATGCCATAAGCGAAGACATCAAGTAAAAGTTGTTAAAAGATAAAGGAATTGTACAATTTTTAAATCAATGAAATTTTTTTCAAAATAATGCAGTTTGTGTCATAGATAATTTAAAATATTAAAAAATATATTACTTTCAATCCTTGTAATTTAGAAGAAATATTGTCAACATACCTTTCTATTATAATATATTATACTGAAATAATATACATATCAATACAATACAATAATATAGATGTTTTTATGAATGAAAAAATGATTCTTGTTTACAAAAATGTACATAAATGAATGAACATATAGCGAGAACGCAGGTAAGCGTGTGATACGAGATTTTTAAGCGATAATTTCATTAATAATTATTCAAATATTTAAAACGACACGTGTTTCAAATGCTACCCGAAATTATGTATTAACTTCAAAATAAAAAAAAAAACGGAAAAGTAGTGTTAGAGGCAAAGATACTTTGGTGAAGTTGTTTTGCACAGGGGCGTACAATTTTTCATGCTTGCCATGAGCGCTATTTTTCCTAGATACGCCGCTGATAACCAAGATGGCTGGGCGTGGTGGAGTGCGACTGGCGACGAAACTGGGGGAGCTGATGGCTAGACCGTGTATTCTTAGATCATGGTCCGTGCATTATCCAACAAATCAGCCCCATGCATCGCACCCACTTTTCTGTTTTCTTAGGGCTCAGTCCCATGGATACATTTTAGCAGAGTAGCAGATTTGCAGAGTAGGTTATTAGACCAATCAGATGATTGCAGGGAATTTGCTGAAAAGTGTTCCGAAAGTGATAAGTTTGACCCGTGCGCTCGTAACATTTTCGAATATTTGAAAAGTGTTTGACAAGTTAAAAAGGAATTTGGTGGTTACAATATTTTTCAAAATGTGTAAAATTGTTGTATGATGGCGGGCCCTGAGAAAAGTGGGTTTTCAGGGGTGGAGCTTCTGATAACGAAAGCTTAGTAGAATTTACATAGAAACTCAATTGAATTTCCGTGGAGTATTTTTCGGGAAATCTTTTTACGTGTGTCTAAATTCCCAGATGAATTTCTTAAATTCCCTTATTCCTATAGAACTACCGAAAATATCTAAATTTCTGGAATTTTCTAATGCAGCGAAATGCTTAAATTTCTTTTAATTCTCTGAAATCATCCAATTCCGTGAATATTCTGGATTTTTTTGAATTCTTAACATTCTTTGCATTCTTTGCCTGTTCTGAAATTCCCAGTAGTTTTTCATCATTGTATCCTAAATTTCCTAAATTCCTTTCAATATTCTGAATTCCTGAAATTCTTTGAATACTTAATTCAGAATATTGAAGGAGTTCGGGGAATTCAAAGCATTAATGGAATTCTATAAACTCATTCAATTGAATTAATTTAAAGAGTTACAGAATTCGGGTGATAAAAAAATCAAAATTGATTTGCCTGAATTTATTAAATTCTTCAAATTCTCTAAATCACCTAAACTCTTGACATTCATAGAATTTTCAGGGGTGGAGTTCCGAATAGCGTAAACCGACGATTTCGTTCGTACTATGTATATTTATGTATTTTAACGCACTGATTACGAAAATAATAGTGAAAATTTGCGACTAGTTGATTTTCATGGTGAAACCATAAAAAACCAGAAAAATCATGGTTTTTTGCGACTATCTCAGCTAATATGGAAAAAAAATTCTGAAAAAAATTGATAGAATTCGTCGAAATACAGATTTTTTTATCTGAAAAATTTTTGTCTGTGAGTGATACTTTTCGACAAAATGAAAGATATAAGGATTAATATCGTATCTCTATTGGTTTCGGCTTGGTACCTACTTACGCTCTTCACAGCGGGAAGGTTGGAAAATTTTGAACAGCATTTTTTTTCTTTCTATTTTTCATGTTTTGTAATTTTTTTGGGTTTTTACGTAAGGAATACACGCCCTGAAGTACTATGAGCGCGGACGGTGAAGAAAGGCCAGTTGCTTTTTGCATTAAAATTTGTTACATTTTATGAGATATTACTAATTTTCTCGAAAACTATCACTCGTAGAAAAAAATATTTAAAATAAAAAATGTGTTTCTGAACAAGATGTACAATTTGTATTGAAAATATTTTTCGAAATTTTGAATGTGGATCTTTGCCATTTCTATTTTCACCATCATTTTCGTAATCAGCGCATCCAAAAAAAACTTTGGGCTCATCCGGCCCCCTTATCAAAGTCCCCTTCCTTCAATTGACATGTTAATGACTGAGGGGCAAATAATTTTGCTCACATCCGACCCCCCTTCCAAAGTCCCCTTCCTTCAAGTGACATGTTAATGACTGAGTGGTAAATAACTTTGGTCACACCCCTACCCCTTTTCCAATGTCTCGTGGGGGGCGGGAAGGCATCCGATGACAGGTCACAGAAACAATGTATAGTCACACCACTGCCTCTTTTCCAACGTCCCGTGGGGGGGGGGGGCAGGAAGAGACCCCTGCGACAGGTCACAGAAATAATGAAAGGTCACACCCTGCCCCTTTTCTTAACTTGACTCGCTGATTGCACAAATGATAGTGAAAATATTTTCGTACCATTAAAGTCACACTGATACATATTGTCTTGTATTTCTGTGATTTTTCATATTCATCGTCGTTTTTCTCGAAAATTATTGGTCGCAGAGTAAAAATATGTTTCGCAAAAAATATATCTTTTTAAAAGATCTACAACATTTATTTAATTTTTTTTTTTGTAAATTTGTATTATTTACTAAGATAAAGATAAAAAACATGATTTTTATGGGTTTTTCATGGTTTTCACCATGAAATTCGACTAGTTTCCAATTTTCACTATTATTTTCGTAATCAGCGCATTAAAATACATAAGTATACGGAGCCTTAAAAGAATCAGCGGTTTACGCTATTCGGAACTCCATCCATTTTCAGTATTACATACATTCTCTGAACTCTTTCAATTCCTTCAATTTCAGGAATGCTCTACATTCTCTAAATGTTCTGGAATCTCTGAAAATATCTAAACTCCCTAAAATCCTGGGTTTTTCTTGAATATTATGAATTTTCTGAATTTCTTGAATACGATGAATTTGCCGATTTCCCTAAATATTTTGAATTCCCTGGATCCCGTACATTTTCTGAATATTCTGAATTCCGTAAATTCTCTAAATTTGTGAAAATCTGTCAATTCCTTCAATGTTCAGAAAGCTTTGATTTTTCTAAATTCTCCTAATCTGTTAATCAATACACTTTATTACCTACCTGTCCCATTATCATACATTGTATGGTTTACAGATTTGGACAATTAGGAGTCTACCAATAACGCACCATTTTAAGAATAAACAAAAAAGAATCTATACAAGAAAAGGCGTCCTTATTGGACGATTTCTACACCGCACTTCACTTATATGCAGCATGGAATAGACCAGTTTCGATATATGTAGATTTCATATAAGCATAGTATAAAAACTTTCCTTATGCTATTTATTAAAAAAAGGGGTTACAAAAAAACGGAATTCGTAGTAAAATTTTTTTCTTAAACTTGGCTAGTCATCCCGAATCCCATATTTACTTTTTTTTGCACAAATTATCTGCAAAAACATAGTAATATTTTATTTCATTATACCAATACTTAACCCAGAATAATTCCCGTCTTTATTACACATTTAAACAAATATTTTAACCACCAATTTCCCTTTTCACTTGTTAAACACTTTTCAAATGTTTGAACACATTACGAGCGCCGAGGCTAACCTATTCTCAAGTCCCTGCGCGGGTCGAACTTATCAGTTTCGGAACACTTTTCAGCAAATTCCCTGCAATCATCTGATTGGTCGAATAACCTACTCCGAAAATCTGCTGCTCTGCTAATATGTATCCATGGGACTGCACCCTTACGAAAGGGAGAATTGTCGGTCAAACTAATCCAACAGATAGCGCCACAAAAAGTAGGTTGTAACAGATAGCTGTTTTACCGACTGAAAATTCCGATATTTAAGCAGCAAAATTATAAGTCTTCAAATTTAATAAAATTGAAGTTTAATATTAATTAAAATTAAGAGTTAGTGTGTAGGAATTTGGCAATCGTAAGTGGCGGGTCGACTTGTCCTAACAGGAACAAGATAAAAGGGTGTAAATAATACTGAGAAACTGTACGAGGGTAGTTCAATAAGTCCTTAGAATGAAGTATAAAAACAATTTTTTTGGGTAAATTTTTTTTTATTTTTCAACATAATCTCCTTGGAGCTCTATA
>NC_046660.1:124262479-124278640 GCF_010883055.1 Belonocnema kinseyi | reverse complement strand
TATCTAGTCGGGAGTGGTGCTGACTGAAAACAGATGATTTGGAGCGATTCGCGCGCCATCTGTTGGTCATTCTAAGAACTTATTGAACTACCCTCGTATATAAAGATTTGTTTGTTGACAGCAAAATTATGTATTCCAAGAAGGACTGATCAAAGTATTTTGAAATTTTGCTTATTTAAAATAATACTTGTATTTAAGACATTGTAAGTTGTAAAATGAATCTAAACAGGAAGTGACCAATGAAAGTTTTTTCAAGTTAAACTATCTTAATTGGTTTTAGTTTTGCGAATTGCTGATTGACACTTTGAGTTTAAGAATTCAAATTAGTTTGGGATTTCAATTTCATGGGTCGTTGATTTAAGAATTAAGTGTCATTATGTAGAGATATTCGAGTTGTGGATCCTTGAGTCAAAGTAACCTATATGGAGGCGCCTTTTCGGCGGATGTGGACTTGTTAGATTTATAAATGTTAAATTCCTGTACGTGCTTAATACTGATTTTTCTTATCCGTTTTCGTTGCCGCAACCGTCGTCGCGGCCACCATGAATATTAAAACGTGTCAAGGGAGGGCCCGTAATTATCGCGTGGGCGGGTTTTTTGAGATTAAAAGTGGGATTTTAAGAAAGCTCATTGGCTACTTTCCTCGTAAGAGGAATAAAGTATAAGAAATGTACAAAGAGAAGGGGACCATGGGTTGCTGAGTTGGATCCATCGATCCCTAAAAAGCCAGTCAGAAAAATCAAAAAGACCCTTCCTTCGGTCGCGACCGGCCGGTTTTTTCTTTGCTTTTATAAAATTGTAGTTTTTAATTATTTTTGAAAAGAAGGATCTGACTATTGTAAATTTGATTTGATAATTAAATACTGAATTAAATTGAACTTTGTGGTTTTTATTTGTTTTCCTTTTGAATTTAAAATTGAATTTTAACGAGTTTAGCTACACTCAAGTAGTTGGGTTTCATCACAGAGGAATTCAGGTTCTAATCTCTTCAAGCGGTCTGAGAGTAGTGGTCAACGTTGGTGGATGCAGAGTCCATTATGGAAGTACATTTTTCAAACTTTGGCCCGTTTTAGGAGGAAGGTGTGCCACAGGACTTTTTGGCGCAGTTGGTAGGACACCGCTACTTCCTGTGATTGAATTTAAAATCAGCCAAGGACGAACCAAGGACGAGGGACAAGTGGATGAAGAAGGCCTATTTCCTTGTCTTCCGACCCGCCTTCGAGTAGGAAGCGGTCACGTAAGGTCCTGAAACAAGGTCCCCAAGTGGAAGGAGGCAAGGAAGTTCGAGAAGAAGACGATCGACGACTAGGAATCCTGTACAACCTACGACTATTCGTCCAGACTGCAACCTGCTCCTGAGTTTTTTGGCGAGTTTCTTGGAAGACATAGCGACAAAATGCCGGGGTTGTCAAGCGGCGCGGCTCTTACCCCAATCCTGAAGGAAAAGAAAAGGGTGGCTGTCGTGACCATCAAGTCCAACGAACGATTTCAAAGAGTAATAAAACCGAAGAAACTGGTAGTAGAGAGTGTTAAGAAAAAGTGTCATACCTGTGAGAGGAATATTGTGAAAAGTTTTCGAGTAAAAATTTAAAATTCTAAGTGTAATTTTGTGCAAATTTAGAATTTCCTTTCAGTGACCAGTTTACTTCTAGACATCTAAAAAAAAAGGTTAGTCGATTTGCCACAATTAAGTGTTGCGGTTGCAAGGCTAGGGAAAATTAAAATGTGTAATTTTAGTTATAAAATACTTTTTAAATAAGGAAAGGAAAAGGGTATGTGCATTTTCTTTTTTCTAGCATAGGTGTTTATTGTTTAGTTTAAATAAAAATTATAAAAATGTTGAGAGGTGCGCGCGAAAGACGAGCCGGAAGGGCTGCAATGCGAGAGGTTCCTAATCTGGGTCGAATATTATGAAGTAATGTAGGTGGACCCGTCGGAACCCGGCAGATAGAACTTGAGAGCGCGGCCGCTCAACACATGGAGGAGGCAGGACCTTCGAGAATTAGGAGAGCGACGGGAGGGTTGGGTCTAGAGGGGTGGGTGGCAACCCCACTCTCTCCTCTAGCATCCTGCGATAATAGGGAAGATGCCCCCTCCAGGAGACCCCTGAATTACCAGTGCACCCAATCCCGTTTAAGGCCGCCCTCGAATTTTTGCCAAAGTCCTTTGACGGGCAAAGTATGTCTGTCAATCGATTCATTAATGATTGTCTTTTCGCGCGAAATTCAATCTCATCCAAAGATAGGAATACACTTTTCTTAATGGTTAGGTCTAGATTACAGGGGGATGCGTTCCATTGTCTGCAGGATAGAGAAATTAGAACCTTAGAAGAGCTATTAAAATTTTTGAAATTAAATTTTATCGAGCACCGTAACTTGAGCCAGCTTAATACTGCATTAGCTATAGTGGCCCAAAATGAGAATGAAAATATCCGAGCCTACGGGAGTAGGGTAGGAAAAATTTTAACAAGCTTAATTGAGCTTATTGAAAACAAAAATGTGTCTGTAGCGGCGGAAGTAATCATAAAATCGGAGCGAGATACCGCGTGCGAAAATTTCGTCATGGGACTCAAACTTGAGCTCCAGTTTAGGGTTAAATTAAATAGACCTCGTACTTTACAGGAGGCCATAAATTTCTCCCATACTGCGGAATGGGAAGAGGAGTATGAAAACGGATTAGTACGCGAAACTAAAAAGGAAAAAGATGTAGAGTGCGTTAAACAAAACAAATCAAATGTTGAAAATCGTTTTCGCCCTTCTTATAGTAATGGACGGACGCATAAAGTAGGTGCCGTCTGGCGAGGTCGTGGACGAGGTGGCTACACCACTAATCAAAATATAAATAAATCCGGAGGGGAAACGCCTCTCCCAGAGCTGGCTAACTGTTCTCGATGCGGAGACAGTAGTCATTTGACGGTAGGGTGTTTGCGAGTCGCTCCCGCAAATGGGACGAAGACCTTTTACAATTGTAACAAAGTGGTTCAGAAAGGTTTCGGAAAGAATTCGGAAAGAGAATCGGAAAGGGCTATGTGAACTTTGCTTCCATTTCTTTGCGAACGTCCAGCTGTCCCATGAATCTTTCCGATTCTGTCCGAACGTCCATTTCTTCTACTTCTTGCCAATCAGTGCAGGGTGTCCCTCTAGTGAAATTCTCGGCAGACTCTCAGGTAGATATATTTAAATGTCCAGGTAGCTCTTTAAAATATTTTAAAGGCTTTAAAAGGGCGATTTCCATTTCATCGCGGTGTACCTGCTCGTCTTAACCTCTCCACTCGACTTCTTCTCACATCCCTGACTAAGCGAGATTGCTATGCCGGGCTTTGCCAGCAGGGGGGCCCCTTTGTCCTAATGAGGCATAAAATGCGATACATAAAAATGTTTTAGTTTTGAAATCAGCAAATTAAAAATATTATATTCGGAATCTATGTTTTTTTTTGCGATTCCAACGATATGTAACTTGCAATTAAAATATTGAACTTATATTAAGTTATGGCAGATATTAGTTTATTTTGACCCTGACTAGATGGCATTATGGAATTTTCCGTAGAATACTTGAAAATTCAGCAGTTCATTTGGTAGAAAATTCGCCTGTTGACAATTTAATACTCATTCGGTGGAAGTAATGCTCTTATATTTTCCATAATATAATCTACTATAATAAGTATATTTATTTTAATTCTATTCCCTAGAAAGTGAAGTTTAATTTCCTTTTAATCAATTGCCCTTGTGTTTAATACACAAGTGTGGCCCTTATTTTTTAAAATCATTTTTTTTCAACCCCTAGTTCTGTTCAATTGCCCAAGAATCGACCATCATTTTTAATATTATAAAATTATTATGTATGTGTACACTAAATAACTTATATTGTGTATTGTTTTGTTAAGTATTCGTCTTTCTGGTTTAAAAATTCAAGTACTTGGTTTCAAGTACTCTTAGTACTAAGTATTCTTCTAGGCAGTTGGGTAAAAATCCGTATATTCTATTAAATTGTCAACAGGCGAATTTTCACTGAGTAAACTGATGCATTTTCAACTATTCTACGGAGAATTCCATAATGCTATCTAGTCAGTGTCAAAACAAACAAATATCTGTCATAACTTTGTCTAGTTTCAATATTTTAATTGCAAGTTACATATCGTTGGAATCGCAAAAAAAACATAGATTCCGAATATAATATTTTTAATTTGCTGATTGAAAAACTATAACATTTTTATGTATGGCAGTTTATGCCTCATTAGGACAAAGGGGCCCCCCGTTGGCAAAGCCCGGAATAGCAATCTCGTTCAGTCAGAGACGTGAGGAGAAGTCGAGTAGAGAGGGTAAGACGAGCAGGTACACCGCGATGAAATGGATACAGCCCCTTTAAAATGTCCTTTCCGAAATTGAAATCCGATCATAAATAATAAGCAGAGAGACTATATTAATAGAGTAGCCGACACTCAAGAGTCCTTTGTTAAGCTTTCGGATTAAAATTTAGAAGTAGATTTTTTAAATTTCATAGTTAACAGCCTAAAACATAATAATTCAGAATCTACGTGTTTCGACGATTTCAGATATTTACCTTTTTTAAATGCTTAAAATTGGAATTAATACAACGTTTCTCGTAAATAGAATGAGATACGCCAAAAAAGACAACATTTTTTAATTCAACTGGAAAATTGTATATTAGTATACAAGTTATAATTATAAATAAGTATAATGAGAAAATTCATATATTAAAAAAAAGTGTTAATAATTTGAAGAAAAATTTAAAAAGGGAGTCGGATTAGCGACGGCCAACTACTGTAAATAACTCTACCCGCTTGGTACGTGACGAATATAAAAGAACATTATATTACCGTCGCACCACTCTTAAAAGGATCATTAAAAGGACCCAAATCTCTCAGACTATCTGAGAGACTAATTCATTCAAATCGACTCTGCGTAGAGACTCAAATGCGCCAGGTTAATTCGCTTGAGAATACACAGAGATTTCTATCGGTAGGGTACATTTATTCAGAAATAAGTCGGAACGAATATAAACAGTGGGACACAGGAGAAAAATCGGAATCAGCTATTAGGACACCGCGATATTTATTCTGAAAGGTTCAGAAAGAAGTCAATGGAATGGGACACTTCGCGAAAGTTCGGAAAAGTATCGGAAGAGAAAGCGTTCGGAAAGAAGCGGAAGCAAAGTTCTGTGACGGCTTGCGTATTGCCGTCGATTAAACTCGTGGATTTTATAATCTCAGTCGATAAAGAAGAAACTTTCCTTATCTTAGGATACGAGTTAATTTAAATTCGTATAAAAAATTAATAATTGTTTTATGAAATTGTTTATCAAAGTTATTTAGAATGTTAGTATAAAATCCTCAACATTCTCTCTCTCTCCCTTCTTCTTTAATTTTAGGATAAGATAATTTGCTTAATATACCTAATAAGATAAAATAGTATACATGAGAATGTAGCTTTATTAAAAGTCACGTACGCCGGGCCTACGTTGTCAGCTTGATACGTTACGACATTCGTTAGTGGGCTCCTATTGGTCAGGCTCAACGTCAAGGGGTTGCACTTAACTCCCCTACTCTAATGCTACCCTTGCACGTAATCCAAAAATGCAAGGTTATAAATATATGTGACTCGGGGAAGAACGGCAGATATCTTTCAATCGTTGATATTCATTGAACCCGCGCCACTCGAGATCTTAAATATTAAATATTATAATTTAGAAAGTAGAATCTAAAATGTATAAGTTCCGCGTAACTTAGTGTAGTCGTCGAATCTAGTTTATATCTAACATTAAGTGAAGTTAGATATAGAATTTAGTTGTTAATAATAATAATAATTAAAAAGTTTATATTAACTGTTGTGTGTGTGTCAAATCAACGCCAGTCAGCAGCGAACTTTAAGACTAGAAAAGGAAATTACCAATCAAAGAATAATTCTTTATATTATTCGGTGGATCCGAAAGGTAGGATGTAACAGTTCACATAGAAATCGGAAAGGATCGGAAAAGTACTTTCATTCCGATTCTTCCTCTAGGGCACTGCTATAGATTAAGGTACTATATTAGATGGGAATATTCCAGCTACCATTTTGGTTCCCCACAGAATTCAAAATCGCTAACTTGATATCGAATTATATAAATACATGTACATGATATAGATTATTTATTTAAAATTATACTAAATCATTGTTATCAAAACATAAATTATAATTAAAATGATATGAGACATAATGTTTATAATATTTAAATTAGACTATATGATTTTTTAACCCACACATTTGCCAAAAAATAGTTTTTGCAAAAATTATGATTTTAAATGAAATTTCACTCAGTTTACAAATAGGCGTGCGCTACAATTACAATCATATTATTTATTTGATATCATACGTATTTTTTATTTTCGTAGGTTAACGTGCGTCTCTCTGTAGAAAAACGGGTTCCTAACCTTACTTTCTTCTGGATCTCATTGCGCTTCAATATATTTAAACAATGCTCATAGGCAATTTAATAACATATACACGTTTTCTTCGGACCTCATACATTTGAATTATATTTTTATAGTCATAAATATGAGTAATTACTTCGCATAATCTTAAATTTGAATTCGGTTTCCATTTGTCGCGTTTAAATTTTATTATCCACTCTGAGAGTCTTTTTCTTCGTCCTAGTGGAAGACGGTAAAGTTTAAATCCATCCTCGCTCCTATTTTTATAAAACGGAGCACTGCAGCAGACCATTTTTCTTATATTATAAACTTAATTTTAATTAAACTATACGACATGTTTATCGCACCGTTTCCCGCGAACTGTCTAGGCAAAAAAATGGCGGTTGCTTATTCCTGTCTAATACTCTAGATTAACTTGTTCGACGGGAGAAGATTGCGGGGGCAAAGTAGAGTTCTAATGGTGTATTTACCCACCTGTTGGCTGGCCGTCAGTTAGCAGAAAAATCATAAGAATGAAAGAGATAGAGGGTACTTTTTTAAAATTTTCCGCTCTCTGTCTCTTTCACTCTAATGGCTTTACGGCTAGTTGGTGACTAGCAAACAGGCGTTTAAATACACCATAAAGAGCTTATGTGACCGAGAATATTTGTTCCTAACGTTTCAAAAACGAATCTTGTAGTTTGTACAATTATTTTTGGTTATTCTATGCGACTGAGTTATAGAATTTGAAATGCAAAAATACTGTCGAACATTTCATGCTAAGTTTTAGGAATGTTATCGTTTTAAAAGGTTTATTATAAACATAAGAATGTTCTACGTGTAAGAGCTATATTAATATTTAGAAGTTGTATTTGAAACGCAAAAATATTCTTGAATATTTGATACTGAGTTTCAAAATTATCATGTTTTTTAAAATTTCATCATAAAAATAAGGTCTTTTCTACGTATTAAGACTATATAGTTCCGATGTTGAATAGGGATCTTGTACTTTGTACAAATATATTCTAATTATTGCTTCTACTGTTCTACCTGTGAAGACTACAATGTCTTGCTATAAAAAATAATTGTTCTTCGGACAATTAGTATACATATGAGGTCATTATTTCTTTGTATGTATCACTATTTTAACTTGTTATAAAATAAACTACATAAAAAAAACAATAAAGCCGATTTTTTCAAAATCTAATATTGTAACATAGGCGTATTAAATATAAGTATCAATTTAAATATTACTTAAATACTTAAAAAGTCATTATTTTACATTCTGTCCAAGTAAAATATAAATATAAACAAATAATTCACACATGTTTTTTTAAAGACCTAATAATACTTATCTAACATTTTTGCATTACTTAATTTTTATGTTCAATTATTGCAATTCATAGTATAAAAAATAAATAAATTTACAATATTATAAGGTTTAAAGATAAAGAAAATATTGGTGAAGGTAAAAGTCTCTGTAAATTATCAAGTTGTCTTAAAATGACGGGCACAGTCACGAGCAAGCGACTGGATTTTCAATGTCCAAGAAATTTAGAACTCTAGAGGCAAAGTATTGAGTGTGCGTGATCTTCGGGTTGAGAGGCATGGGGGGATCGGGCAATTTTCGCCGCTAGCGCCGTCTACAATTAGTTCATTGAGCTTTACATATGCCGTATCTAGGCTTATAATATCTTTGCCTTCCCCTCAGCAATCTACGAAGTGAAGTTAGCTGGTGATTGAAGTGAAAATACCACGGAGTAATAACAAGGAGACGAATCATGCTGTACAAAGCATCTCGAGTTTTGACTGTCGTAACTGTACATTTTCTGCCAGACTTGAGCGTGTAAACCCAATTCTCACAAGGAAGAGAACAGGCGCACTGTGATTTTCTATCTCTTTTTCTCCCGCAAGAAATGTGCGAGCCAGCCCCATGGATCTTTGAGTTGAAAATGTACAATGTGTAGACGGTGGCCATGTGTCGGCCTATGATCGTTGCAAATGCATGACAAAATAATAACGTTGAATTTAATAACACATTAAAAGTAATTTACTGACAGTGTTAAATAATCTTTGAATGTTTGGAGTGATATTTTCGACATTTTCCATTTTCTAAGCGAAAGAAAACTAAAAAAGCTGCTTTTAGATCAAATATCCGCAGTGTTGAAATTTTGAACAAAAATCGCGAAGTGCGTTTGTTTTGACTGTAAATCGGGATAAAAAAGTAATTGGGAGCAGAAAAAAGTAACAGAATTCAAATTTCAAACCACCAAATGATCTAAATATTGTTAAATAATGGCAAATGCTATTTTTAGGGACGATATCAAACTGTAGTGTTTGTGGCTACGGTGTTACATATAAAGTGTATAGATATATCGTTTTGTTGTTAAAGGTTTTCTCTTTTAAAAAATATTATTTGATTGTAAATATCAACTGTGAATATTGGGCATTATTTAATAGATAATAAAAAATGATATCTTAATACATTTTCAAGTTTTAAAAAATGAATTAAAATTATAAATTGTAAATAAATTTAATTAATTTTAATGAATTCATTTACAAAATTGCTTTTCGGCATAACTCTTTTCATGAAATAAAGCTTAAGATTTAGGACAAAAAGGGAATTTTCATTATATTTGTTTTTAAGTTAAACATGAACTGAAGGATCTTATTCTAAATAAGAAATCGCAACACAAGAACCCAGTTTTCAAAACAACTTACAAATTCTCGTCTATCAGTGTATTTAGGTTTTGAATCCTTGATCATAATTATTTTAATCGTATCTACAGAAAAGAATGATTAATAAATGTATATTTTCATTTTAAATGTTTAAATTATGTCTTTTAAAGAATAATTTAATGAAGATATAAATTATTTTACAGTTTTGGATGACTTCAATGTAATAAATAGAATCAAGCTTATCGTGGGTGAAATTTTATGAATTTTTAATAATTTTATAATACCTTTTTTAAATTATATATATATTTTTAAAATTTTTCTACTAAACGGGCAACAAGACTTTAGGAAAGTTCAAAATTATTCAGATTTTATTTTAAAAGGTAAATATTGAGTTTTGAAGATTTTAAAATATGTCGAAAATAAATCCGAAAGATTTAAAACAATTTTTTCGAAATAATTTTTTTTTTTATTTGTAAAAGTTTCAGTAGTTTTAAAAAGGATCGAAAATAATTTAAATCTTCAGAAGATCCCGAAAAATTTAAAATTAAATGTACATTTTTAATGTTTTTTTTTTATTTCGAAGAAGGGATGTTAAACGAAAATTGAATCAAAATTACAAAAAAAATCTATAATGCATAATAAATATTTTCAACTATGCAAACAATCACAAGTTATTTTTAAAATTGTGAAAAATTTCTTTTTTACAATGTAGATTGTTGAAGATTTTGAAACAGAAAGCTAGATTAAATCTCATCGAAACGTTTTAAAATAAAAACTACCAATGAGATTTGCAGAAAATCTTTTAAGGAATAAAATTAGCGATACAGCATTAGAATTAAATAAGAATTGCAACTTTCACCCACAGAGAAAAAGGAAAACATTAAACTCTTAATTGTTATTGTCAAATAAAGAAAACCCGAAATATTTGTATCAAAAGTTCACCTCGAGTTCTTTTCCAAAATTAGTTATAATTAACATTAGCATATTTTCCTTCATTTTATAAATCATTTTAACAACGTTCATTTATTTGAACTTGAAATAACATATGATATTAATAAATAAGGAAGCAAATTGTGTTCATTAAAACACATAATTTGTTTATTAAAATATTTGAAAATCGAAAATGAATTTAAATTATTAAATAAAATAAATATTATGTTATATATTATATAATATAATGAAAAATGTTATAAAATTTAGACTATTTTCTTTTCGGACATTTAACAGTGGCATGGGGCTGGTGCGAGCAGCCCTATCCGACTGCCCGACCTTTTGTACAGCAGCTGTTGTCGCTTACAAGTTCCACATAACCGCTGAATCCATCCGCTAGCCACCAGATAGCGCGTCTTTCGTCTTGCTCCAGAAAAACTTTGAGTCCTATGTGTCAAAACTATTTAAATAATAAAATAACGGGTTTTAATTTATAATTCTGACTTTCGGTTTTAATAGTGAGATAAAGTGCGTTTTCTTAAATCTTTTGATGTTTTGAATATGGGTCGTTACAAGGGCAGGTCGTGTATAGTACCCTTTTGTAATTCGGGATACAACTCCTGCAAAGAAAAGCGGACTCTTCTTTCAGTTCCTTCAGATTCGGATCGTCTTCTCGTTTTAAGTTTTATACCTCACATATTATTAAAGAATAATTTATATAGAATTTATACTAAGAATAAAATAAAAACAACTGTATTACACATAAGTGAACGATACAGGAAATGTCAGTCTTTTGTCTTCATAGAAAAGTTTTGTGAGAGTTTATTATTATAAGTAATATTCTATAGAACTTCAAGAAGCATTATTTATAAAATTATAAAGTAGGAAAATAGGTATGTTTCGTTCTTTTTTTTAACTTAATTTTTTTAATGCTCACTAACTTTTGTCCTCTTGAAATATTTACCGTTTTCTTTTTTAATTTGGAAGCGTTTATTGTCTTATTTTGAAACCGACCAAAAAATATAAAAAAAGCTTCAAAATGAATCAAATAGTGGTGGTTTTTTTTAAAATATGAAAAGTTGTTTTAAAAACAACCCGAAATTACATTTTTTTGCCAATTTCGTTTTAAAGTTTTAGTTTCATAATAAAGATGTCTTGTGAGTTTTATACGGGTTAAATAAATTTTCTCGCCAGTAGAATTTTTTTCATATAAACAAATTTTCTAATTTTTCTTGTAATTTTCATGTATTATAGTACTTATATTGTATGTTGTTTAGTTGTGCATTTTAGAGAAATATACTGAATTTGGTGATTTTGCTAATATCTACTTATTCGTTTAATGCATTTACCCCCTCCTCTCCTTTTCCACGTATATTTTGTTTAAAAAATGCATTTTATTACTTGATAACAATAAATTATGCAATAAACATGTGTTTGAATTAAAGAAATAATTGCATACAACCATTTTCATTGTTTTGTTATATTTAACAAATAAAAAATGTCTCGTTCTTAAAAATGGAATTAATAACATTCAAAACTGTTTAATTACTAATTTATAATACTGAAGAAAACATTAAGATAGTATTAAATTTGCTAATTTCGTTATTCAACTTTCAAAGATATTGTTATATAAATTTTTAATTTTTCAATATGGTTCCGATTTCCAATTTGTTAAAAAATTAATTTATATTTGTTATTAGAAAATGTATTCTTAATATGTATTACCTATTAATCATTTGATTAAAAAACACATACTTATGTACATATGTTCAATACCTATTGTCAGTAACATACGTGTGTAAGCACTTTTAAAATAATCATTTTTCAATAATCCTTTTACACTTTAATGACTTTTATATTTTTTAAATATCAATTACCCATCAAAAAAATGTTGGTCTTAATTTTATGAGCTAAAATAATGCTCTGGAATGTTCTTACTTAATATTAATTATTGAGTTTCCCAAAAGACCATTGCTCTTCTATAGCAGGACGATTGACGCGCCGCCCGGCGGATTAGTTCACCCGCGAAGTGGAACTTCTAAGCAACAACTACTTTTCTTAGTAGTCGGATAGGGCCAGATAGGGCTGGGTGCGAGTGAGTGCCGTGTTGAATGAAAACTAAAAACTGAGGTTATGTTCCTGTAAATATTGTCAATTGAGTTTGTCAATATACGTGCTTAGTTATTTCTGTGTTTTTGTAAAGAATTAAGTTAACAAATTGTGACCTGGAAAGTATGGGTAAGTAATACAGATTTAATTGTAATCATTAAATGATATAAAATGTGCAGATTGAATAATGTGATAATATAATATTAGGTAACAAATTTCTTTATTTCACATAAATTAAAAAAATTTACATGAAAAATCGTCAAATAATGAACGTAATTTATTAATTTGCTTACTTGACTTTGCAAGAACTTTTGAAAAAATTGATACAACCTCAATGTCTGCCGTTGTTGTGGTTGTCGAGCACTGGCAATCACTCGCACACTTCTCGCGGGAGAAAAGGAGATGGAAAATCATAATGCGCATGTCCCCTTCCTTGTGAGCATTGGGTTTAAACCACGAAGCAGTATAAGGAGACCCCACTCCCGGAAAACTTGGACACGTGAATTTGGATTTCGTTCGCATCGATCGTAGCGCCTCTTACGGAAAAATGCGAAACCAAAAACTTTTTCAAAATTCTCTGCTTTTTCCTTGACTACTTTTTCATTAAAAATATTAATATTAAAATACCAGGATTTTAATCTGGTAATACTTGTAACATATAATATTTTCTTAACGGAATAAAACAGTATTTCATATACAAATTTAAGGTTTTCAAATTTATTAAATTATCTCTAACGAAAAAAATGTCTTTTCTACTATAATAGATGACTTTTTAATAAAATACTTAAATTTTAAAGAAAATAACCAAATGTTTAACATAATAGTTGAATATTCAAGCTAAAAAGACAAATCCCCAACGAAAAAGTGTCATAATTTATATTTTAATCAAAAAATAATGAAATTTATACAACAAAAGAGAAGAATTTTGACACAAAAAAGACGAATTTCCAACAAAAAGATTTTTCACTCAAAAGGTAAATAAAAGTTTATCTAAATTATTGAACCTTCAAGCCAGAAACAAAATATGAATTTACAACAAATAATTTTCCACGAAACTAATTCCAAGAAAATAATTAAACTTTCAAAGAAAAAGATGAATTTTTAACTAAAAATATCAATGTTTAGCAAAAAAGTGATTTCTTAAAAAAGTGATTCAACCAAAGCTTTAAAACAAATTATTTGAAGACTCAAGCAAAGAAGAATGATTTTGAACCAAAAAGTTGTATTTACATACAACAAAAAATTTAATTTCTTCTAAAGCAGATGAAGTTTTAAATTAAACAGATACCCCTTCAACCACAGAAAAGTTGAGTTTTCATCCAAAAAAGATTCCAGTTGACTCTGCAAGATTAAAAATTGAATTTTGTAACCAAAAATAAGTTTTTACGAAAAAAATTGAATTCTCAATAAAAAAAGACGAATTTTTTCGACCATAAAGGATGTATTTTTAACAAAAGAGATGAAGTCTCTACCAAATAGTTGAATTTTTATCCAAAAAAGATTAAATTAGGTGCTAAAACAGATGAATTTGTAATAAAAAAGACAAATTTCTTTTTGAAGTGGAACTTTATCCAGAAAAGATTTTAGTTCATTTTTCAACACCAAAACATAAATTTAAAAAAAAAGGAATTTTTCTACGAAATTGTCGAATAAGAAAATAATATAACAGCTTAATTTCCAACCAAACAGTTGCACTTTTATCCAAAAAGATGACATTTGACTTGAAACAGATTAATTTTTAATTAAATAAAAACAAAATTAAAATTTAAAAAATAGTTGAATTTTTATTCAGAAAATGTTTCAGTTCTTTTTTCAACGCTGAATATTATATTTAAACCGTAGAATTTTTAAACAAAAATAAAGACTTTTAACAAAATTGTTGAATTTTTATCCAATAGTTGCATGTTTATCCAAGAAGGTTTTAATTTTTGCTAAAGCAGGTGAACTTTAAAATCAACAAGATAAAATTTCAAAAAAACGATTGAATTTTCAACTGAAAAGTTACATTGTAATTCAAGAAAGATGAAATTTCTCCTAAAACAGATGATTTAAACAAAAAAACCTGTAAAAAAGTTCAATTTTCATCCAAAGAAGATTTCAGTTTACTTTCTAACACCAAAATAAGATTAGCAAACAATTTGCAACCAAAATGACGTCTGTTTAAGAAAATGATTAAATTTCCCACTAAATAATAAAATTTATAACTAAAAGGATAATCTGCATAAGAAAGTTGTTGCGAATTTTCAAAATTTTAATCTGAAAATATTCCATTTTTAAAACTTTTAACTGGTCCTATTTTCGAAATTTTATTCCTAATTATTCAGATTCGAGATTCTTCAATTCAAAAGAAGATTGTTAAATTGTAAACGCTTTGAATCAGAAAAGATACAATTTCAACGTTTTTTTTTATGAAATTGTCCATTTGAAAAAATGGCTATCTGAAAATTTTCAATTTGTAATTCTTTTAATTAGAAATAATTCGATATTGAAAAATTGTATTTCAAAGCTTTTCCGTAAGAGGCGTTACGAACGATGCCAACTAACTAAATCCGAATCTACGCGTCCTAATTTTTCAACGGCATGGACATAGGAAACAAGGGCCTAGGCATGCCATTACGGGTGTGATGCAATGAGGGGGGAGGTCCGCCCCCTTTTGATGTCCTGCGACAAATATGGCAGCGCCTACATGTTTATATTTTCATGCACAGTTTGTTGGCAAAAATGCTCGTGCGCATAATCAAATGGCACATCGTAAGATGGCGGCTGACCCACTCATGGAATTCTCCCCCCTCTCGTGGATTCAACCCCGCTCGCCAAAGTTAGGATGGCATGCCTGGTCCCGTGTTTCCTATGTCCATGTCCAAAGGCAACATGGGAGTGGGGTCTCCTTATTCTACTTCGTATTTTAAACGCAGTAAATGTACATTTACCGCAGTCAGAACGTATGTACGGAGATCGGTCTCCTTATTATTGCTCCATGGAAAATACCTAATTAACAGCACTATCGTGTGCATGTGGAACATGCGCACAAGAGAGTCTGGCTAAATGTCTATTATCCTAAAATATCAACTATTAGATGCTTTGCCAACAGACAAGGTTTTCTGTAGTTCATATTTATGATATTCAATTTTTCGCTTAATAATACGATTTTTACTTTGTCCACTTGTCCGGTCAGGTGACCGTCAGATTACCGGAAATCGATCATCTGACGGTCACTCCCCATCTCTATATGTCGAGGATGATGTTTAATAAATACATTGCCATCCCTGCCAATCTGGCAGCCGTGAGTGCAGACAAAAATGGGAATGTTTTTTTTTGTTGATCTTGTGATTCTGGATGCTTTTTCATGTAGTCATAATAAATTATAAGTTGCAATCCATCGTTTTCAGTTTCACGCTCTTAGTTATTATCCTAATCATCTCGATCGCTTGACGCGTCAGATTGCATGCGAACCGCGAAATCATTCGACGTGCGTTTATATTTAATGCAGACGTGTGTGATTGTCATAATATTTTTCGAGAACGTGGAAAATCAACTATATACATTGACAGCTCACAAACCATTGTACAGCATTTTAAAAATCTCATGGCAGACAATGAAATCGCTAAATCGAACAGGTAAGTGACAAACGAAAGTATCAATGTACAAGGTTTACCCAAAATATCTGTCAAGCAGATCGCGGTTTATGTCTAGTATTTTTTGTCCTGCCCCACTGCGTAAGTTTATCTAAATATAAGTAGTCGCCATTCGCGCAATCGTCACTGAGTTACGTCGTTATTACATGCGGAGGGAAATGTGTTATCTACATTTCTGAATGCAAGCGGAATTTTAGTGGAACAAAACTATGGAAATGTTGGGACAGTTTAGTAATTTGACTTCAAATGTTGTTTCCCTATTTTTAACTAATTTCATTTAATTGGGGGCACTATCTCAATATATCTAGATGATTTGACATGCGTTATGTAAACTAAAAAAAGTAACGTCGAACGTGGATATATTCTGTTTTTCAACCGAGAGCAACTGCGTAAAATAAA
>NC_046660.1:124232890-124262379 GCF_010883055.1 Belonocnema kinseyi | reverse complement strand
TACCACTTTTCTCATTATTTTTTCGGTATTCAATGTATTAAATTTTTCATTGTCCAGTAATTAATTGATATTCACTACGAAACCCACAGTTAATTACCAATATTATTAATATTGCAGAAATTATGTTCAGTTATATACCGTGATAAAAGGAATGTATATAGACAAGAATGAAGAAAGTACTTACTTTTCTTATGCATATTTTATATTTATACACTAATTACATATTTCTTTTAATTAACTTAAAATTTATTTATCCTTAAAGGCTTGAAGTTTTACTTTAAGAAAATGTTTTTCTCCCACAAATATAAATCCAAAGTGATTCTACATATAATGAACATATGAATTTTAACAGAAAGTTCCTCGTACAAAACTATGCGAAAACAGTTTTCTTGACAATTTGTCTATATTGTAGTGTTGCCATCAGGCCGGAATTCACTCAGCCCTGTCAGATTTTTAATTCTGAAATACAGGAGAAGGGTTAAAAACCCGTGATGACGATAGGGGCGAGAGAAGACGAAAAGCCGGAATTTCCCGGAAGTTAAGAAACTGAAAGGTGACAGTCCTGGTATAGTTGTATGCAATATAGTTGATCTTTCTGTGACCTCTGTAAAGTTTAACAATCAAAACAGCGTTCTTAAATGGGCACATATCTGGAACCTTTCGCTTTTAACAACCATAATAAATGATGAAATTTTCGTATTGGAAATTTTACTATACACTCGAGTCACGATACTGCGAACATTTAGCGCAGGTCTGTCCTCAATAGTGAGAACACACGACGGGACCCCACTCCTCCGACTATTTACTATGTTCATATGTCAACTGTTTACATCCTGACATTTTTTAGTGACGATTTGAATCATTATTATTAAAATTATTAAAATGAATGGAGGGAAGGAAACGTTGAAAGACATCACAAATATAAAATCTTCCACCGTAAGTATCGAATGTATTTGATTATGAATTAAAATTAAAATGACAGTAAATTGTAATTTAGAAATGAATGTAGAAATGAGTAGTGGGGGTGAAGGGGTTATAGCGTCGTTCTTATATCGGGGGAAAAACGTACTCAATAGCGGGAGTTCGTAGTACTGAATTTCGCAGTACCGCGACTCGAGTGTATTAGCTGAAGGTACATATTATTGATTTTTGTAATTGAACAGTCGAAAACTGTTTTCAAATCGATATTAATGATTAAAAAATATATTTAGTTTTTTGAAAGAAAACAAACTATCGATTCCCGTTTTTATTGCAAAACATTTTTCTGTCGGTGGACGAAAATCTGAAAATGAGGATAAAATTCTGAAAGGAAATTAAGTATTGAGTAATTAATTACGAGAAATTTTCTGTTTAAAAAAGCTAACCTCTATTCTAATTATGATAACTATTTGAATTTTTAACGGAGAATATGGCACTTTTTTGCTTTAAAGTTTTATTTTATTTTTAGCCTTATTCTATTCGTAAAGAATAAATTAAGATTTTTTTTTAATTTTCATAATGGGCGACCGTTATGAAAAAAAAAATTTGCTATGAATTACTAAATACGTATTTGTTCCGTACGTATAGTCACAGAAGGCTAATTAAGAATCACGAGCAGGTGCGCAGTCGATTTATTTGTTCGAAATACGATTCCTTTGAAAAAATACGCACAATAATTCGACGCCTTCATTTCGTACCTCTTCAGGTCGCGGTTGGTCGCTGTATGACTTTAGGTCCTGTATATAAGCATAGGACTTGAAGTTATATAGGGATCAAACGCGACGTGAAGCGGTATGGGATGGAGGCGTCGAATTTAGGTTGGCTTATTTCCTTTATTATTACTTAAGTTTTAATTTTTAAAATTTTCTCAACGTGTGCGGGCTCGTTTCTCTAAATAAACTGTGTAATTTTATTCATAACGGTTGCAATGTAAAAATTGAGAGACATCATTTTGAAGCCTATAACTTTGTTTGGATTGAACCAATATCTTTGAGTGAACATGATTCTGATTCAACTCACTTGAAATTCATACTATGTTTTAAAAGTGTATATTTTACCGCCATAGTTTTCAGGCAGAACAAACATGAGAAAATGTGGATCCGGACAAGCTAATTCCATTAAAAATCGGACACTTAAACTTCAATTACTTTTGAACCAGAGTGTTAATCTGTTTATAACCATTTTGTACAGTATACTTTACACTACGATATATACCCCGAAACAAAAATATATTTTTAATGTACTGAAATGACTTAAATATCTTTGAGGGATATAAAAGTCAAAGGTTTCACCCAAATAAAAAACTCATGTTCAAGTGTCAACAGAAGAGCTTCTATTTTATTGAAGATATTGTAATTAATTAAAAATTAAATTCTTACACATCTTCCGCAGCTTTGCGATGATCTCGAAACCATGTATTTTTATCTGGATTTCATGAAACCTCGAACAGTATTTTATCGATTTTAAATGTATGCATTTGTAATAGAACCCTCTATTGTCTTAAGCAGGACTTTCTTGATACGATAAGCAACCTGTTCAATAATGTTAACACGATTTCTTTAACAAAATAAGTTACACAGCAAATAGGTTAATTCAAAATTGGCTTATTCGACCTTTTTTGACCCCACATGGTGATATGAATAGTCCGAAACCACAAGGGGCTAACCCACAAAATTTGCAAAATGTACTTTTTTGTCTTTTTTTATTGTTCAATCTGTCCTGCATGTCGTGCTTTTTCAGAAACTGAAAAAATTGTATCTTACTATTTTAAATAAAATAACGAAATTTCTTGAAAAGGTTATCCCAAGACGTACTCGGTGAAAAGTTTTTCCATTCTCTTGACAAATTTTTGAAATTCAGAGATTTCTTCAAAGGTGTTTAATAGTTTAAGTACAAATTAAAAAAAAAATACTAGCAAATTGGATATTGATTTAAAAATGTTCTTAGCTGGATCTGGGGATGGTTCAGCGGTTACAGCTGGTCAGGCTCTTCCTCTACCATGTTGCGAGCTGCTGAAAAAAAAATCTTATCATGTGAGTAAAATTGTCGTACCAAAGTTTCTTTGTTTAATCCATCATTGGACTGTTCCGTAACTGATTATCATCGGTTGTATTGTACATGTATGACTCATAATGATAACGCGCAAATTGTACATTTGATATTACAATTCACGGAAGCACCCCGGACAAGGCAGTTATATTACAATACATCAAATAGATAATCCGTTCTAATGATGATGAAATAAATTGTTTTAAAAGCATAAACAATGAATTATGGGAAATAATAAGACTCAAAGATAATTTTAATTGAAAATAATGTTCTTGTACTATACATTTCAGTTATAAACTTATAAACTTACAAATTCACTAATTTTCTAATCTATTAATTACCCAAACTGGTAAATTTTTCCATTACCTACGGAGAAGAAACAACCTCCTACAATTGAGCTGCCGGATTGAAGAAGGGCACATAAACTTATTTCGCCGAGAGTGGGGAGGCCCCTGGAAGTTTGCAATAACTTTTTCGTAATTTAATTTTTAAAGACTATAACTGGATGTAGAATTTCATTGCGAATATTTTTTCCCCCTGGCAAAAAGTTATAGTTTTTTTATTTTTCTATTTAAAGACAAAAAAGTGGATTTTCTGGAAAAATCAATTTTAATTCGTTTTTAACGTCAGCTCCTACTCAGTCAGTTAATTTTAAGGATTTTTCAATTAAATGTTCAGAGAATGTAGTTCGAAATGTCCTTCGACTGATAGAGCAAAAGGAACTTTAAAATTAATTTTTAAAAATTGTTAATTTTGTTTTGATGCGTGACGCTTATCGGACTTCTCTAACTTCCTGCGTTTCGTTTATTGAACGAATTTCGAGCAACGAAAGGTTTCAGCAAAAAATTTGTTAACAATAGTACAAAGAAGTTTTCTGGAAAATTTTAGCCCAATCGAATTGATATTCCAGAAATTATTTATCTCTTAAGCCGATAGTGGCTAGGCGACCCGCACGCGGGCTGTAGCGAGAGTCACAGATCCGATTCATAATACAGTTCACCGGCGCCAAAACTAAAAACTAATCAAGTAATCAGGTTATATAAAAGTATTATGCATAAATATATAATAGTGCATAATGTAAAATAATTGAGTAATTTAATGTTATGTAAAATAGAATGGTTCTATTTTTATGACAAACTGCACAAAAGTAAAACAAAACATAACCATCTAATAGTTGAGATTTATCGGATTCGTAAATTCTGCGAATTTTTTAATGCTTCAAATTCGTAGAATTGAAAACAGTGAAATATCGAAAAAGTGCACTTGTTTTTCATTCCCGTTTGTAATAGATCGTTATTATTTTTTGTCTTCTGAAAGTGAAATGTCACTGGATTTTTAATTTTGTAACAAAAGTGTTGTAATATAATGTCAGCAAGCGAATTATAGAGGTAGAAGAAAAAGTAGACATGAAGAATAGTGGGAGGAAAATTTGCGAAAAACTAAGAGAAACAAGGTATGAATTTCATATTCTAAAAAAATTCAGTAAAGAAATATATCATAAAAATAATAGCGATCATTTGTTTACTACAAATATCAATTCGTAAATGTGAAATATTTTACTCTGAATTTGAATCAGTGAAATTTCATTGAAAATCAGTGACAATAAGTGAGCGAACGAGTTCTCACTTTTTTATCAGCGAAATGTCCTTTATTTATTTCAGGGTGAAGAATATATATCTGTTTCAAATAAAATCCGGAATGCAAAAGTTTTTGAGCAGAATACATCGATACTAACTGATTACTTGATTAGTTTTTACTTTTGGCGCCGATGAACTGTATTACGAATCGGATCTGAGACTCGCTACAGCCCGCATGCGAATCGCCTAGCTGTTATCGGCTTGAGACGTTATAATTTCTGGAATATCAATTCGATTGGGCTAAAATTTTCCAGAAAACTTCTTTGTACTGTTGTTAAAAACTTTCTCGCTGAAAGTTTTTCGTTGCTCAAAATTCGCTCGATAAACGAAACGCTGGAAGTTAGAGAAGTCTGATAAGCGCCACGCGTCAGAAAAAAATTAACAACAATTTTTTTTAAACAAATTTTTAATTCCTTTTGCTCTATCAGTCGAAGAAAATTTCAAATTACATTCTCTGAAAATTGTATTGAAAAATCTTATGAACTGACGGATTGAGCACGAGTTGAAATAAAAAACGAATTAAAATAGATTTTTACAGAAAAGCCAGTTTTTTTACTTTAATTGGAAAAATAAAAAAGCTAAAACTTTTTTCCTGGGGGAAAAAAGATGCGCAATGCAATTCTACATCTAGGTATGGTCTTTAAAAATTAAAATTCGAAAATGTTTTTAAAAACTTCCAGGGGCCTCCCCACTCCCGGCAAAATAAGTTTATGTGCCCTTCTTCGATCCGGCAGCTCAATTCCCTTCCTCATCGAGTGAGTCATGCTTACCCTGAAACGGATATGGCTTTATGGTTCAATAATAATAATGTTTCTTGAATTTTACCTCGAAGCCTGATTGTTGATTGTTGTGGCAGGTCTTAAAACAGCATACCGTGGATGGTACGTCGACATTGGACCGGTAGTGGGACCAGCAGATAAAATATGGACAATATCCTTAAACGAGGAATCTCCAAAAACACCGATAGTATTATTACATGGTTTAGGAGCCGGAGTTGCACTTTGGTGTTTAAATTTGGATGCCCTTGCCGCGCGAAGACCCGTTTATGCCATTGACGTATTAGGTAAGTATAATCACAGAATATATATTTTTTCAAAATTAGGATGTAATAAATAAATCATTCAGGAGAAGTGGCTCCGCGATATCCACCACTAAACACACACACGCCGAAGGCTGCGTGCAGGTGGTTTTGAATTATTCGATTGTGTTGAACAGAATAGCCCACTCAATCAAGTCCTTCTCTTGTACTTACACAACACAATAAAATACTTGTCAAAAATGTTCTTCTGTGCATCTTCAGTTTTTCAACACCTTGTCTTGTTCCACCATGGAATTGGAGGCCTTCCAAGATTCAAAAGTGTTAACCCTCCATCACATAGGCTTTTTTACGTATGAAGGAAAATCAACTAATAATTTAATTATTCAGTCAACTAATTAATTATTTAACTAATTCTCTTACGCGTTTTTTCTCAATTATTTTTCCGTACATGCACAATTTAATTAATTTTCAATCAAAAACTATTACAAAGTTGAATTCAAAGTGCCACTTATAAATTGGGAGAAATCTTCGCAGACAAAGCCAAAATCAAAGTGTGTAATACTTAAGACAAGCCGTTCAAGTGAGTATTTAAGAACTACTAATATTGGTTGAAAATTCAAAAATTGAACTACTTGGGTGGAAAATCTTACTGAGTATTTTAAAATGCGTTTGATCTTAGTTTACAAAAATCATGCTAATAAAAAATTTAACTATTGCATTTGTATTTTAACATGTAACTAATTTTCAATCTATTTTAATAATCTGAAAGTATATGCAAGAATTTTATAAAATTAAACTCTTTAGAGTATTTGAAAATGATAAATTCTATCTAATTTTCAATCTTTTTTGATAACATGAAATTATATCGAAGAGTTTTATACAACTGAACACTTTGGAGTATTTTTTTATAAATCTTCAACAGATTTGAAAGGATTTTAAAGGAGATAATTTAAAACTTTCCTTTTTCGGACTTAGGGCATTTTAAAAGATTTCAAAGTTAAAATAACGACTATTTTCAAGATTTAGATTATTTATAATAAATTCTCACTTTCAATCCATTTTAATAATCTGGAAGTATTTCGTAGAATTATATAAAGTTAAACTCTTTAGAATATCTTTAGAAAATGTATAATAAATTCTAACTAGTTTTAAATCTATTTGAATAATTTGAAGGTATTTCGAAGAATTTAATAAAACTGTTCTCTAGAGTATTTTTTAGAAAATTTCATCTGATTTGAAAGGACTTTAAAGGAGATAATGGAAAATTTTCTGTTTTAGCATTTTTAGAATTCAGGGCATTCTAAAAGATTTCAAAGTTGAAAATAACTACTATTTTCAAGATTTTGAGTTTTTTGTAATAAACTCTAATTTTAAAACTATTTTAATAATTTAAAAGTATTTAAAAGAATTTGTAAAATTTAAATTTTTAGAGTATTTTTGGAGAATTTCAACTTATTTGAAATGATTTTCAAAGAGATAATTTAAAAAATTCCTTTTAAGATTTTTTTTTAGGATTCAGGGTATTTTAAAAGATTTCAAAGTTGAAATAACGATTACTCTCTGAGACAAAAAATGCACCGATCGCTCTGAGCGCATCAAATTGATAATGGAAATCTTTAAATCTAATCTTTTACATACTTTGGAGGAGTGCGGTCCTGTTTTCTTTCAATCCCAAAAGAAATAAACTACACTGTAAAAAATTAAAAAATTTTACCACTTAGAATGGTAAAATTACCAACAAAAAATTGGTGCAATTTTACTACCCTGATTATAGGGTGAATGCCACTTTCATACTAAAAGTTCCAACCTATCTTGTAACTTTACCACTTTTAGACTGACAATATACTCGTAACAAGGCTTTGTAAAACTACAGTTTCTGCTTATGAATCTGTGACTTTCAAAGTAGGTAATAAATGGACCTACTTTCAGAGTGTTGAATTTGTTTATGCTGGTAAAAATACAGAAACTGTTAAAAATTCCTTTTTCCAACGTAATTTCATGTCTTTAAATTTGATAATTGATAACACGATGTACCTGCACAGTTCTAAACATAGTATAAGTACAAGTAATTGTAAAGTTTCAAAGTATCGTAAAATAAGGCAAACTGGCGAAACTAAAATTATATGCAAAAAAGCGTGTTTCAGAACAGTATTAATTATGGCAAAATGTATTTGCAAAATTGATAAAAAATGTTTAACAAGATTTTTTTAAAGTAAAAAAACTGCTTTCTTCTATATTCCTTATTTGAGCGGGAAATTTACAATTTCTAGTCAAATTACTATTATTCACATTTCTCATGTAGATGCTAAAGTTAACATGTTGAATAAAAACACGAATATTTTTGGTTAGAATACCATCACCTAAAATTCATAATGCATTTGTAATTTTACAGAATCTGTCTGGAAACTTAAATAAGCTAAAAATTAAATTCTATACTGAAAGTGGATATTTGTTATTGTCAGTGAAAACGTTACTTTGGGGGTAGGTAATATTCGGACCTACTCTGAAAGTTGTAAAATTACCGGGCATTTTTTTTACAGTGTATAAATTCCTAAAAATAAAATATAAGTTTTCCTGTAATCCGGTATTTCCTTAAGCGTTTTTTCTGAATTATTCTTCCGTCCATGCACACATTAATTCATTTCTAATAAAAAGGTATCACAAAGTTGAATTTAAAGTGCCACTTATAAATTGGGAGGAAATTTGTAGACAAAGCCTGAATTAAAGTGAAATACTTAATGCAAGCTGTTTAAGATGAGTATATAAGTACTGTTAATAGAAAAAAAAAGATTGAGT
This sequence comes from Belonocnema kinseyi, assembly GCF_010883055.1. Classification (NCBI taxonomy): domain Eukaryota; kingdom Metazoa; phylum Arthropoda; class Insecta; order Hymenoptera; family Cynipidae; genus Belonocnema; species Belonocnema kinseyi. The sequence goes on along the minus strand of NC_046660.1, from coordinate 124,253,880 downwards.
GAACTTTGGGAAGCCTGAAAGTATACGGAGTCATTTGATGGCTCCTATAAGCAATATAAACAATATATACTGGTAGCAAAGCGAGTGTGAGTGTTAATGGAAAACTGAGTGACTGGTTCGATATTATGCAAAGTTCTAGGCAAGGATGTGTTATGTCATCATGACTATTTATTAAGCATGACCCTCTTCGTCGAAAACGGTGAGGATCTCGAAGCAGTAAGGGTACATGGATTATTATTCGCAGATGATAGGGTGGTTATGGCAGAATAAATCGAAGACTTTTAAAGAATTCTGAACAAACTGAATACAAGCATGAAGAGCATGGGCTTCAAATTAACGTAAATAAATAAAAAATTATGATGTTCGAAGGAAATATTGAGAAAAAACTTTGCGGCATTTTCTTAAATTAAGAGAGAATAGAACAAGTTGATAAGTATGTATATCTTGGTAGCCTATTCACTACCCTAGCGGAAGAAACGGAAAGGATTCGGAAAGACCGCGTTGGAAAGATTCGGAAAGGGTTCGGAAAGAGGTTCCTTTCTAATCCTTTCCAAATTGTATGGGAACTTTGCTTCCGATTTCTTTCCGAACTTCAAGGTGTCTCATGAACCTTTCCGATGTGTTTCTGAATGTACCACTCTCTGACTTCTTTCTGATCATTTCCGAATGTCTTCGAATGCTTCCGATTTCTTTCCGAATGTCGCCGAATATTTCCGATTTATTTCCGAATGACTGCCCACTTTACTCTTTCCGAATCAAATAAAAAAAATATATATTTTCGTGAAAATAATTTATTTTTTTCTTCAAATCCTTTTAAATTGCACGGATCATATTGATTCCTGTTGAATCCAGCAAAGATGATTTCTAAAAACCTAGAAATAGGGAAATTTTATACCTCAGAAAGCCTTTTTGACTTTCGTACATCACGTACATTATTGCTGCACATTATCACATCTAAATATTCCAAATTTCGAATATTCAATTTGCCCAAGTCTCATTTGTATGACCCTACCGATAGAAATCTCAGAGTATATGTTAAAGATTCTCAAGGCTCTGAGAAACTCTGCGAAATTCTCCGCAGGCACTCGGGTAGATATATTTAAAGTTCCAGGTAGATCGTTTAAAATGTCTGAAGTCTTTAAAATGTCTTTTCCGAAATTGAAATAAAAATAGATCATAAATAACAAGCAGAGAGGCTGAAATTGAAATAAGAATTCAATCATAAATATCAAGCAGAGAGGCTATCTGAATAGAGTAAAATTTAGAAATAGGTTTTCGTTAATTTCAAAGTTAACAGCCTAAAACATAATTCGGAAGCTGCGGGTTTAGATTTTAACGGCATGTGATACTTAGAAAATTGTCAATTTTACCAGTTTTAGGTTCCCCCGGCTTTTTTTTCTAGAATAATAAATACTTTGTCTTAAAATTTTGGGAAATGATAGTGCACATGCTAACGGACGTCCCCACATACTTTTTGTAGGTCAATTCAAAAAAGTTTTAATTTAGCAAAATGTGATTAATTTGCATAGCGCTTAGGTATTAGTATAGATTTTTTCAGTGTTGGATTACCCCGGCTTTTTTCTTAGGATAAGAAATATTTTGTCATAAAAATCTGGGAAATGATAGCGAACATGCTAACGGACGTCCCCGCACACTTTTTTGTGTTTTTTTTTTTCAAACAAATTTTTGATTTTGCTAACAACGTGTGTATATTTCGAGGTTATGTGTGTTACAATTCTCCTGAGCGTTACTTCCAAACTAAACAATATTTTTGGCCGAAAACTTTGGACTTACAAATAAACATAGTAACTAATCTCCCGGAACTAACCTTGTTTGCAGGCAATTAAAAAAGTTTATTTCATCAATAAATTTCAAATTATCGGAAAGGCAGAGATGAAAAACGACGTAACCTCAAAATAATGCCTACAATTTTTTTGTTATTATCCCTCAAAAAAGAGTCCGGGGACGTCCGTTATGATATTTTATAGCATCTCCGAATTCAGTTTGTAAAAATTTTCATTTTTGTGGAAAACAAGCCGGGGGAACTGTAGCCGATTGACCACACGACGAAGTATCACATGCCCTTAAATATCTGACTTTTTTTAAATGTTTAAAATTGGAATTAATGCAACGTTTTTCGTAAATGGAATGAGACGCTAAAAAAGACAAGATTTTTTAATTCAACTGAAAAATTGTATATTAGTATATAAGTTATAATGCTAAAAAAGTATAATGAGAAAATTCATCAATTAAAAATAAAGAGTGTTAATAATTTGAAGACAATTTTAAAAAGGGAGAGTCGGGTTAGCGACGGCCAACCACTAAATCAGGCCTGTCCAGAGAGGGGAGTTCGACTCAATCACCAGATGTTTGAGTTCTACTACGAGTCTTTCTACTCAGCTTCGGTGGTGGTCGGTTTCTGAAATGGAAGGGAGGTCTCCAGTGCTGTAGATACTCAATATCTCGCAAGCTGTCTTAGAGTAAACTTTTCTAAATATTGAAGGGCAATGATTTCAACATTTTTTAAACATTAGCTTATACTTTACAAAGAAATTGTCAACATAATTTGAAATCAGGACCTTGCAACATACCTATTGAAAGTTATGGCGCTTTTACATTTCCTTTATTTATTATTGTAAAGTAAAATGTAACCAAATATCAACTATTCATATGCTGAAATTGTTGCAATATTGATAAAATCATATTCCTGTCGAAAAAAGATATAATTTTTCAAGCTCAGGATATCAGTAAACATTTATCTTTCGTTCGAGTTGCATCTTACATGTACAGCATTAAACTAAAAATATTGCATTTCAAATTAGTCGCCCTAAAGCACCTACTACAAAACTTATTTGCGGTACTGAATTCTGCAATGTGCGTCACGTGGCACGCGCCACGAACAACGAAGCCTTTCCGGCAGCGAGTGGAGGTTGGTGGTGGAGTTAAGATCCCAAATCGCTTTTCGTACAGTGACGGAAAGATAAATGAGGAGTTAGATAGGCGCATAAACGAAGTTAAAAAAGTTATCGGCAGAGCAGGGCTCATTATCAGAAGTAAAAGTATATAAAATAAAACTAAAATGGCTAAACATAATTCTATATTTGTACCAATTGCTCTTGCGTAAGAAACGGAAAGAGTTCAGAAAGAGGTTCGGTTCCGATCCTTTCCAAATTGTATGGGAACTTAGCTTCCGATTTCTTTCCGAACGCCTCTCTTTCCGAAGGTTTCCGATGTGTTTCTGAACTTTCTCCGAAGTGTCCCACTGCATCTACTTCTTTCTGAACGTTTCCGATTTCTTTCCGAATAAGTGTTGCAGTGTCCCATTATCTTATTCCGATGCTTTCCGAATATTCACGTGTGTCCCATTGTTTATATTCGTTCCTAATGTTTCTGATTTCTTTCCCAATATATGTAAAATATAAAACACACACAAACATGTATATACGACATGTATATACATGTATATATTTAAATTAATAAATATAATAAATAACAACACAGTTTACTATGTATGTATTTAATTTCTTCCTTTTACGGGTTTGAGGGCCTCCGCTCCCTGTACATATAGTTAACATTCCATCCTTAGTCTAACTTAACTACTACTTAAAATCTACTCTTTCGAATTACGTAGGATGAACAATAGTAACAGGTGTAACATTAATTCTTAAAATGAGCGAGTTTCCAGGGCTTCCGTTCCCTCTTACCATAAAAATGCATTTTCCACGACATTGAAAACAATTTTCGCTTTTTACTGTCCTTTTTCAGGATCACCTGTTTGGCTCTGCCCTACTCCCTTGCTTTCCCTTACTTCTTCCAATTTCTTCATCCAAATCAATCCTTGTCCACTACCGTCCAAGACCCACCTTACACACTCATCCACACTCAACTGTCTCTCTTCCTCTCCTGTACATCTCCCTAATACATGTGTCCATGGCTCCATTTCGTATACACATACTCTGTATAAATTCTCTTCATCTATTCAATATCTGCATGCTCTCACTCCTTCTCCCATTCTAAACCGTACAACCCTACTCCATTTTTCTTCCTTCTTTATTTTTTGCAGATATTCTGGTTCCGCTAAACCGTTGACCATCATGTACCATCTATTGTACCTCGAATCTATTATCTTTATCAATCTCTCTTCTCCTTGCTTAACTAATAGCTCTATGTCCTCCCATTCCATAACCCCTTCTCTTATATTACAAACCCTTCTAATATTTCTCCTTTCTTCCTCCCATTTTGAATTTCCCGAATTGCCTCTCGCTTCATTGTTCCGAATTTCGCCCAGACATGCTTGTGCTATTCTGCTTCCCTCTCCCCTTTTAACTTTTCTTCAAACCTCCAGGCTTTCTTAATTTGTCTAGTAACTATATTTTCTCTTCCTAACTCTTCTCTTGACATGTATCCTGGGCAACTCCAGCTAATCCCTATTACCCACCTCAGAAATCGCTCATGCATGCTCTCTACTTTTCTATGCAACCAGACCCTCATTCTCCAATCGTTCCTGAACCTTTTCTTTCCTATACCCTATACTTTGCCCATTACTTTACTCGCACACTCAATTCTTTCCATCACTTGCAGCTCGTTTCCCCCTTTTGCCTCAAACCAAAAACCTAGGTAACAGAACTCCACAATTTCCACTTTTTGTCCGTTCATCTTCCAAACGTAATTTATTTTGCTCCTTCTATTTCTGAAGCACATCAGCTTTGTCTTATCTACGTTCACCGTCAAATCTTTTGCTCCGACATGCTCTTCGAAGATTCTCATCATTAGGCTCATCCCCTTCTCATCATCTATTGCCCAAAACCGTTCCACCTTTCCCTTTCTCCGTTAGCTTCTCCTCTAAGTCTGCCAGCAGGATATTAAATAGTAACGGACTCAACGGGAACCCTTGCCTTAGACCTCTACCTATCCAGAAAACCTGTCCTCTTTCTTTCTTATTTTCACCCTAATCCTGGTTTCAGTAAAAATTTCTTTTATCATCTACACCCCTCTCATTCATTACCTGCCGTAGCACTTTTCTGTTCACTGCGCCAAACGCTGCTTTGCAATCTACGAACAAAGCGACAAGTTTCCCTTTCTTTCTCCCTAAATTTCTGTCCCTCTCCCTTTAATGTGTTCTTTTCTTGCTTCTTGTATTGTCTACACGTAAACTTTCGGTAATAGATTTTTTATCCCCTTTCAGTCCATCTCATCTGCCCAAGTTTCGCTCATCATAATCACATCCCACTTTTCTAACTCCTCCCAAAACCCTTTATTCTTGTTCTTCAAACCTGACACATTCCAGAAAGCTATTTTCACGTTTCTCTCTTCCCTTCCCTCTTCTTTCCTCATCGCTTTGTTTTCCCTTAGCCGTTTGGAAACGCCTCTGATTTATTTATAGACTCTTTTTCGTCTCCCTCCCCCTACCATTCTTTTTCCTTTTTTTCCTTAATTCTTCTAATTCTTCGTCCCAGCACCATTCCTCCCCATTTATCCATAACCTGTCTCTCCCTATCCACATCATATGGCCCTGTTTCCTCTCTACCCAAGCCCTCTGCTCTATTTGCCATATCCTTTTCCTTTCCCTCAATGTCAGATCTTCTTAAATTCTTTCCCTTCTTCCTCTCAACAATTTTTTTCCCTCCATAATTTTCTTTTTCTCACTCCCCACTTTCACTGGGAACATTCTTTCTTTTCCCCCATATGCTCATTCCTAATTTCTAGATTGCCTACCCGTTCTTTTAACTGTTTTATCTCTCCAGATCTTTGTTTGTGAACCTTTCTCTGTCTATTCTCAATGCTCTCTAGTTTACCTCAAACCTTGTCTTTCTCCTTTTTCCAGCGTTTACCCAATTCTTCCAATTTTTCTCTTACCTTTTTCACTTACCCCCTTACATCGTTTCCCTGCCTAGTCATATCCCTATTCATGTCATCCAATCTCTTTCTTGATTCCTCTCTAAACCCTTTTATGAAAGCTTCCAATTTTTCAAACATCCCCCCATCCCCCCTATCTATCTCTGGTGTTTTCCGTTTAGTTCTAACTCTCGTGTTATCCTTGTCCCTTTCTACCTCATCGTCCCCTGCTTCTCTTTTCCTTTTTTCCTCCCCTTCACTGCTAGTCGCGCTTTCCTTTATGGCCATTCGTTCAGACTTCTGTTCGAACCCGCGTTGCCTAGTTTGTTGAGGCACTGCAAGTTTGAGAATTCCGCGTTGCTTGCCCATTTCTGAGTCCGCTACCCTCCCCTCCCTGGTCGACTTCTCGACACTTTCATCACCGCTGCTGTCACTGTGATCAACGTCATTCCTCCCCCCCACTGCGTATTCTTTCAGCAACATCAGCTGTTGCTGCCACTACTTTATCACCTACCTATTGCTCCCCTGACCCAGCAATTATTTTCCGACTCCTAACCTCAAAAACTTCACATGCTCAAAATTTTCACTGCAAACCACTCATTTTCACCCTTCACACCTTTGCCTTTACTCACCCTTATTCCCTTCACCAAAGCCAAAAATACACCACTTGACAAAAAGAGTTCTTCGCGATCGGTACCGGAAACGGAAGCCAACATATAATTTACTAATAAATTTATGAAATTAAAAAAATTAATAAATTGAAAATTAATTAAAATAAATAAATTTATAAATATAATGAAACATAAAAAGAAATATAAATAAATGTAGACCAATTATTTAAAAAAAGACATTTTTCAGCTAAAATTATTGATCGTCAACCAAAAAAAAGTGTTTGAAAGTAGTTTCACTTTTAACTATAAGTTGTCGTATTTTTAATAAAAAAAACGAGATGAAACAGATTAATTTTTAATGAAACAGTTGTGATCTTCAACCAAAATTATGCCACATTCAGCTAAATATATGAATTTTCGACAACAAGAAAGTACGAGTTTTCAACAACACAGTTGAATTTTCGACCAAAAAGAATGACTTTATAAAAAAATTGCTGAATTTTCAACAAATTAATCAAATTAACTTCAATTTTCGAGTTGTTTCCTGCATATTCCAGTGTTTATTTCTTCTCTATTGAAAATAAACTGCCGTATAAAGATTTTTCCAAAAGTCCTGGCAATAGGAAAATTCCATAACTATTTTATTATTTTTCACATATATTTATGTTATTTTTATTATTTGTGTAATGTCAAAAAATATTGAAGCTGGTTATTGAATATAATTCTTCCTAAGCTGGACTTGTAGAAGCATTATTTGGTTCCATTTCTACATATTTTTTCAAACATATAATGACAATTGATTATTTTGGTTCAGTCAAGTATTAGTGCAATCGAATGCTTACTATCAATTGGGTTTATCGATTGTAGCACTGAAAGCGAGTGAGTGAGTGAGTAAAGGACAATCTCAGATCAAAATGGCGCTGGGGACAAGCAGAGACGAGATGGTGTCAGAACTTTTCCAAAGATTCATGATGAAAATCACAACAAATTTTGGATATTCCTAATTTCCCTTAGTGCTTTCCATAAAAAACGTCATTGTGCTCCGTGACTTTATCAATAAACCTGGTTTTTTATTGTGTATATGAATATCGATAAAAGAGACGCTTCTTTTGGCTTTTTATCATTAATTCAAGCTCAGTGCAATTTATATTTCATGGTGTATTATTTTTACTATACAAAGAAGGAATTTTATCAATGACTTACTGTAGTAATTACAAATGAGATTTTGGCAAATTGAATATTCGAAATTCGGAATGTTTAGATGTGATAATGTGCAGCAATAATGTACGTGATGTACGAAAGTCAAAAAGGCTTTGTGAGTTATAAAATTTCCCTATTTCTAGGTTTTTAGGAATCATCTTTACTGGATTCAACAGGTATCAATATGATCTCTGCAATTTAAAAGGCTTGGAAGATAAAATTAAATTATTTTTACGAAAAAAATATTTTTTTATTTGATTAGGAAAGAAATTTGATAAATTCGGAAAGAGTAAAGTGCGTAGTTATTCGGAAATAAATCGGAAATATTCGGCGACATTCGGAAAAAAATCGGAAACATTCGACGACATTCGGAACTGATCAGAAAGAAGTCAGAAAGTGTGACATTCGGAAAGACATCGGAAAGGTTCATGGGACAGTTTGAAGTTCGGAAAGAAATCGGAAGAAAAGTTCCCATACAATTCGGAAAGGGTCAGAAAGGAACCTCTTTCTGAACCCTTTCCGAAATATTTCCGACGCGGTCTTTCCGAAACCTTTCCGTTTGTTCCGCTTGGGTATACTGTACGGTAACAAGAAATGGACCTATCAAGAATATGATAAGAGTAAAATTCACGCGATTTACATGAAATTCTTGCACATAATATGCGGGAAGACACTGATAAATAAAGTGAGTAACGAGACAATCCTCAAAGAATGTGATGCAGAAGAGACACTAGTCGATGTATTGGAAAGAAATCGGTTAAGATGGTTCAGGAATGTTGGGAGAATGAAAGATGAACGACTAATGAAACAAGTGTATCAAGGTAAAGTAAATGGCAGTTTGCCCAGAAACAAACCAGGGAAAGAATGTGTGAATGAGACCCTAATTAGAAGAGGCATAAGAATCCACAAAAACAAGCGAGCTTGCATGAAAAAATGTATGGACGAGAAAGAAGCTAGAGAAGTATGCCAAGACAAAAGATTTTGGCGACAAATAGTTAATAAAAAGAGTGTCAGTAGAGTGAGTGACACCTGGAACAAAATACAGTAAAGACCCGTTTATCGTAGGACTCGGCTATTGCCAGATTCGGGACCCGTTTATCGCGGGATACATTACCCCCCCACTCTTTACTTTCACATCTCTCGGTAAACCAATAGCTGAAAAGGCGGGACTGGGTTGATTTTAAACTGAAGATTGCAGTACGTATTTCGACGTTATCTAGCATGCGCGTGTGAAAACAACTGCAAGCTCACATCGCTAGTGAGCGGACCAATCAGGTTGTTCTCACTGAAAGGTGCCTGCCTTCCAATGAAGTGGTGGGAGCCACTGAAATTTCTCCTTATTCTGCGATAAACGGGACCCATTCATTTCAGAAGCCTTGCAATAAATGGGTCTTTACTGTACCTTGGGTACTAATTGGCCTGAGTGGGGAACCATACATGACGACTTTGTGAGGCTCTTCACTTGGGGTAATCGCTAGAGAGATTGATTAGCAATCTGGGTCGGAATATTGTTGCGGGACGAACGTGATATTTAAATAAACAAAATGGTAATTCTAGATCTATCTGAAAAACCTATACCTCCTTCTTCACATTACTCTCTTCCTCACCGAGTGAGTCACCCCTACGTCGAAAGGGAAATTGCTTAGTGGTAACTGTGTTACGGAGGATTCAAATTTGCCCAATTCAAAAACCTCTGATAACTCTTCTAATCAATAAGCTAGAACATATATCAAATAAGGACAATTTAACCGAAACATAATTTCTATTCTAAAAACGTGGGCCACATTGTTTAGCAAGCATCGATAGGCCTATCTCTCTCTTCCGCTCCGTCGCAGAAGGATGATATAATCGAGAGAGTGAGAGAGAGGAGCTGCACGACATATAAATACTAAGTTTATGTATGAAAAAATTTTTTCACCAAAAATTGAATGCCAAATTTCAATTTTAATTATATATATATATATATATATATATATATATATAACTTGACTAAATCTTATACCTGACACTGACGAGGACCCCTATTCGTGGTCGAAACGTTTGCCAATCTAACCCTCTAAGAAATGCATGTTTTATAATTAAGTATTTTCATAAGACCCTAATGCCAATGAAAAATTTCTTCAAACAAATTTAATAATTGGGTCAATTAAATTCTACATCTTTCAAAAGACAGTAAAGATGTCACTGAACGATTTCAAAATTACGTTTAGCAATACTGATGTAAATGAAGTTCTAAACGTTCATATGTACAGAATAAAAAACTTTTTTGCATATATCATTTAGGAGGACAAAAAATTAGAATTTTTCAAACAAAATTGGCAAAAGACAATTTAGAATTTCGACATTTGTCAATTAAACATTGTTAGAATTTCAATAGTTGCCAATTAAAAAACACGAAAAATATTTTTTATACTCAGAATTATAGGCTAGGTGAGACATTTCGGCTGCACTCATAAAATCAACCCTGATTATACGCATCCATAAAACGCCTACAATGGCAAGTTAGATTTTAAATGTTTGTCAAGTAAAAAGCCTCAAATATCTTTTTTTAATTGACAACAAATATTGAAATTCTAACTTGTCATTTTTAACATTTTTAGAAGTGCGTATAATAAGGATAATTTTTAGGGGTGCTTCCGAAATATCTCACCCGAGATGTAATTCAGGATAAAAAAAATTGCTGACGTTTTTATTTGTATCTAACTCAACCTATAAATCAGGACATAAATAAAGAAGCTTATGGTCGTTTTTTAAATTTGAAAATATCGAAATTCTAACTTTTTATGTTTGAAATATTATCTTATATAAAAAGGGTTGATTTTACCAACGTTTAAAAAATATATCAGCCAACTTATAATTCGGAGCATATGAAACAAGATTTTTAACGTTTTTTAATTGTAAATTATCGAAATTTTAACCTGTCTTGAGTTTATCTGAATAATGATTGATGTGTAAGGTTAGTTAACTCACTTAGAATTAAATTTGTTTACGTGGCCCTGTTAGGTACCTTTCACTTATACATAAAAAGGTCTGCATTTTAAAATAAAAACGTGTATTGTTCCAGGATTTGGTAGAAGTAGTCGACCTGTTTTCAGCAATGAGGCGCAAGAGGCAGAAGGGCAGTTGGTCCGTTCAGTAGAAGAATGGAGGCGAGAAATGCAGTTAGAAAAATTTATATTACTGGGCCACTCAATGGGAGGTTTTCTTGCAGCTTCGTATGCCATTCAATACCCTCAAAGAGTTCAACACTTGATACTCGCTGACCCCTGGGGGTTTCCAGAAAGACCAGCAGATGCTGGAACTAGGACATATGTGCCATTTTGGGTAAAAGCGATAGCCTACGCCGTTCAGCCTTTAAATCCATTATGGGCTGTTCGAGTAGCTGGTCCATTTGGTTAGTTTTTACTTTTCTTAAAATTTACGTTTACATAATATTAATGATAATACCAAGGTTACCCAATGTGCCAAATTGGCACACAACTCTGATTAGATCACTTGACTGCATTATAAAATGCGTCCATACCGGGACAGCCCCGTGTAGAAAGGTACGTACCAAAGCACAGTGGGTCGGAATTCCGAAAAGTTGAACAAAAGTAGAAAATGTTCATAAAATGGATAAAATGTTCTAACTCGGTGGTTTTTGGGGTCGTTGATTACGAATCCGATGTCCAAAATTCAAAAAACAAAATGGTGGATACAATATGGCGGGCGAGTCTGCTAAATAAATTGTAATTTTTTTCAAAATTGGTATAAGGGGGTTTTTGAGGTCGCTGATTACAAATACGGTTTAAAAATGTAAAACAATGGTGGATCCAATATGGAATGTGCTAAATACATTTTTTATTCTTTTGAAGTTGGTAAAAAGGGGGTTTCGAAGTCGTTTATGATGAATCCGTTGTTAAAAATTAAAAAAAGGGGGGATCTAATATGTCAGACGAGTATAATAAATAAATTTTTTATTACTTTCAAAATTTGTATAAAGGGATTTTCGAGGTTGCTGATTACGAATCCTTACTACAAATTTTAATTAAAAAGAAAATGGTGGATCGAATATGGCAGTCGAGTATTCTAAATTTGATTTTTTCAATATTGGTTTAAGGGGGTTCTGGAGGTAGCTGATTACGAATTTATTATCAAAATAAAAATATCAGTGTAAGAACTTTTTTTAGGAGACTTAAACTTGGAGGTCCATTTTTTTAAATATCGGGGTGCTTAATTTTGGGGAATCCCCTTTCCTCTCACACATGCTCCATAAATCCTTATGGATATAAATATCAGTCGTCCTCATCAGTTAATACCACCTCATACTATAATTGTCATGTTTCTGGAAGTCCGGCTACATCTTCGAAATTATTCATAGTAATTTCGGATGAATTTTCAGAAATATCTCTATCATCAACTTCGTCCACTCAAAATTCATAGTCGATATTACTGGGTCCGAAGTATCTAATAATCGGTCAAACATATCTTCCATAGTAGCAGCTCTGCTATGCCTTCTACTATGATTAAGCCTGTAATATTTGTGATTTTTGTTACTAGCTTCTCATGGTTCTTCGACTAACATTCCAACTGGCAATATACTGTATTTTATAAGTTTGGCACCATGCATGATTATTTTTTATGAACCGAAGATGGCAGTTTGTACCAAGAATAATCTTGAACATAGAGTTGACCTGTAGAAGTGCATAGTTCATCGAAGAGAATCACATTTATTGGTAAATGACAAGTTAGAGTGATCAATATTGTTTTGAAGTTACGGAGAAGTTCATTATCCAATCCAAGACAGCCAAGACATCTTGTACCTTGAATACTCTTCGAACGGTATTACCGCTGTTAGTAATGCCACTACCGCCAGCTTTGGACAGATCAACTTGAGTCCCAATTTCATCCAAAGTTTGGACAGAATCAGACTTCTATTTTTTAAACAGTTCCTTATCTTGCGCGTTTCTCATTTGCCATTTTTTAATGGGTAGTCCGTATGAAATATAAAAACAGCATACAGAAAATCGTATCCAAGCATGTAAATGATATATTTAGAATTGAAACGACTCAGGATTAGGTACAAAAAGTCCTTTTTCCTTGTTTCAGAAGTCATTAAACAGCGATGGATATGCGTGACATAAAGCACGTTTGCATTGATCTAGTCCCAGTTACAAAATGCAACACCTTACAGACAATAAATGGCATACGCATTGAAAATAATATACATATTTTGACGTCTTCTATTGATACTTCAACAGATTAAATCTGTTGAAGTTCTTGCATTTGAACATCGACTATCTTCTTCTGATCCCGAATTAGTTATTCTGATTCTTTAGCGAACTGAATCTCTAATGGGCAAAAAAAATCGTGTATTTGATATTATAGTTTCATGATTGATTACTGTAGATTTATTTGTACGATTGTTTGTAAAATGAGCGGCCTGAGCTATCATAAAAACTCCAGGAATAGATTAAAATTGCTTCTGCTTCTGTGTTACTTGAATTCGCGATGCCTTGGATAATTACATCTTTTTATCATTCACAAATCCTTTTCCCGGTATGATTAAACAAAGTTGGAAGAGAGATCTCAGTTGATGTTTCTGTGACTACTATGTCATTTCTTTGAGGCTTACATATAGTAAAGCTTTCGCATTTCTAACGTGCGCATATGGAGGAAAAATATCAGCTCCTTTTGAGTGAACTTCATCTCTCATAGCTATGTACGTAGATTTGCTTAGTTTTTGCTCTAATAGAAAAGCTAAACCTTCCTCTGGAGTCATCTTCAGAAGTAAGGGCTTTGGTTCCTGCATAATTCGTCTCAATTTTGCCAGTCCAGATGGACCTTTTATCATTTCTTTTAATACTAAACGAAAATCTTTTTCCTTTGATAACTTAGATGCATGGTAACAAGCCATCAACTATCTTTTAGGGTTGTTTTCATTTTGAGCACTGATTGTAGTAAGATCACGTGTTTGTGATTCCTCAGACTTTTGATCAAATGAAAGTGACGGAAGACCAAAACTTGATGTACTTCGCAAGTTCATTTCTTCGTTTTCTACTTCCATATCTAAGTCAGGAATTTTAAAGTCAGAATCTAACCAGCTGCCATGTTTTTTTTCAAGTATATCTTTTTTCCTGCTGACTTTTTGAATTTTGCGTCGTGTTTCCCCGCAATACTTCAAATAGCTAGATTCAAGCGAACTAGATACTCATTAGGTAAATTGCATTTCTCAAAATTTTATTTCCGCATGATGTATTCAATTTTTTTGCTTTGTGATGATAGATTAAGTATCTCCCTCTTTGTAAACTTCGCCATCTTTTTACTTAAATATCAAAAAATAATAATAGTAATGATAATGATAGTAAACATATAACCAAAGTGAAAAAGGAAAGAAAATCAGAATCAAAACAAATATACGAGGCACACAGAAAATATTGGCTGCAATAAATTTTTAAATAAATGAAGGAACGTTAATATTATTAAATATTAATTTAGAGTGATCAGTGGATGAGATTTATACAATAGATACAATCTGTAAGCGATGCGACATTGCTAACACGTATTTCACAACAGAAATAGTACACCTATGTGCAAATCTGATTAACGTTGCGCCTAGAAAACAAGTGAAGAGCGAGTCATCACGCTTAGACTTATAATCCCCTGAATATAGCAGTTCATTATTTTCCTCAAAAAAGTGCATATGTGAATTGTAGGTTAAGACGTGCGCAACAGAATGCTACCTCGAATTCATGTTTTAGAGACGGTATGCAGGAGAAGGTGTGCTAAGGTTCGAGGATGTTTTAAATTATTTTGTATATTTTATTGAAGAAGGAACATTTACGCAAAAAAATAAAAACACTTCACTTATTCGTATTACTTTTCCTTTTGAAATAACTCAATTATTGTAACAAATTGAAGTTTTCATAGTACGTTCAAATATTTCTTGCACTACAAGATATTTATGAAGTGGCTTAGGCGGTTTGGAGCTCGGATCTAACATTTGAGGTTCGGGGTTTGATACATGAGCCAGTATCTCTGCAAATTTCTTGTGTAGTTAAACTGAGGTTCTGGTGTTTCCCACCTTAATGAATGTTTAATGGTTATGTTTATGACTAAATAATTTTGCCAGATCAGGATTAGACAGAGAAGAATCGTTAGAAATAGTTACTAGCTCAAGTTTTGAGTTAATCACTTTAACGATCCGAAAAGATCGGACAACGATCTGTCGCGATTCACTGCTGCTCGCACACTGTTTTTCTCAAGCGACAAGGCTATCATCACACACTCAAACTGAGAAATCACGTGGCTTCAAATATTCCTTTAAATAATAAGGAAAATAAATATAGCTTTGAAATAGGCGATGTAACTGCACGATGAAAAGAAAAAACATTAAGTGCTTAATCGAGTATTTGTCAACAACGCAAATGCCGCCCGCAGTAAAGAAACAGTATAAATAGCCGCCCGCCATAATCCACTAAGTTTACAGAATATATATATATTTTTTAATCTAATTAATAATAGTTCTTCAGAGTTCGCTCATTTCTTTCGCTCTTACTGGTAGCAGACAAATCTGTGTAATCGGACGTTCGTATTTCGAACTGGCAGTTTTTACGCGAAAAGTACGTACTAAATCATCCTTTCCCTTGTAGAATTTAACTATGTGGCCTAACAACCATTTAAAAGGCGGTAACGAATCATGTTTCAAAATAACGATATCACCGATCACAATATTTAGCTCTTTGTTAAAACCATTTGTAGCGTTTTTGTAAAGACTGTAAATAATCAACAGCCCATCTTCTCCAGTAAATATCTGAATTTTTTGTATTAACTGCCATAGATCTAATCGATTTTTCTAAGTAAATTCCAATGAGGGTTCTGGAATGCTGGTCAAACGGGCTCTAATCAGAAAATATCCAGGTGTAAGATAGGAAAAGTCTTCAGGATCATTTGAAAGAGGGGCAATAGGACGGGAATTGAGGCAAGCTTCTATACGAGTAAGAAGGGTATAAAACTATTCGTATGTAAGAGTATGTGCACCTGCAATTCTTTTCAGATGGTGTTTAACTCTTAACTCCAGCCTCCCATGAACCCCCAAAATGAGGCGCGGAAGGAGGTATGAAATGCCAAGAAGTACCTTGAATTGCGACCTCATTATGCAAATTAGCATCCAGTTTAAGATTCAAAAGACAATTTTTTTTATTCCCGGTCAGCACCGTGAAATGTCGTACCATTATCACTGTACAAGTGTACAGGTCTACTTCGCCTTGAAGAAAATCGATGAAAGGCGGCGAGAAAAGAGGCAGATGAATAATCAGAAACGAGTTCTAAATGGACAGCTCGCGTACAACAACAGACGAAAAGCGCAACGTAAGTTTTGTAACTCTTTCTGCCACGACCGGAAGTAAAGCGAACATTAAATGGGCCTGCATAGTCCACACCAGAATGTGTGAATGGACGATTTGGGGTCACTCTAAATTCAGGTAAGTCCCTCATAAGTTGTTGAGACAAAGCCGCGCTCTCACGTGTGCACTCCAGGAAACCTTTGATCAGTCGTTTAACCAAAGAGCGAGCTCCTAAAATCCAGTAACGCTGTCTGAGCATATGTAAAGTTAATTGCTGACCATCGTGTAAAGATCGAAGGTGAGCATGCATGGCGATAAGCTCACTTATGTGGTGACGCGGCAAAATGATAGGATGCTTCTCATCAAAACTGATAGGAGCATGCCGTAGTCTTCCACCTAACCTTAAGAGATTGTTGGAATCCAAAAATGGATTCAAAATTTTTAATAGCGAGTTCTTTGGAACTACCCTATCTTCTTCGTTCAAAGCTTTTATCTCATTAGAAAAGGAATTTGCCTGGACAAATTTAATCCAAAATATAACAGCTTGTTGGATTTCAATCGCATAAAGAGACATGGTTAAAAATTTAGGTTTAGGCTTATTAAGTTTTGAGTGTTTGAACACAAAGGCATCAATAAACCTTTTACAATAGACAGTTACACGAAGCAATCTTGGCCGAGAGGAGAATTTAAGCATCAAGTTAAATGGACTTTTGATCACACTCAAAACATGATGACTCTCTAGTGGCCGCTGTTCTAAATTTTATTGCGCGGGGGCTGCGTGGCGATATTCAGGCCATTTTGAGGAGTGCAAAGTTAACCAAGGTGCACCTTACCACCATGAGGAATGCCTTATCAATTTTTCGGGCGTGAGTCCCCGTGCAGGGCAGTCGGCTGGATTATCTTTAATAGAAATGTATCGCCATTTCGCGCGAGTTACCAGCTCATGAATTAGGGGAACTCTATTGGCAACAAACACAGGCCAATTGGAAGGATGTTTTCCTAGCCAAGCCAAAACTTTTACGGAATCAGTGTGACAGTAAATAGGTATTTCATCCAATGATATAGTTTCCATGACAAACTTAAGCGTCTTAGTTAGCAACGCAGCTCCACACAACTCCAAACGAGGAATTGACACATATTTAACAGGAGCTACTTTAGATTTAGCCATTAGTAGGCAAACATGAGCCTGTTTTAAATCTTCACTAAGAATTCTAATGTAAACGCAAGCTGAATAAGCTTTTGACGAAGCGTCAGAAAAGCCATAAAGCTCGAATTCAGAGTTTGTCTGCAGTTGTCGTGTCCATCTGGGGACTTTAAGTGCTTTTAATTTTTCCAGAGAACCATGATAATTTAACCATTGAATTTTAAGATCATCAGGTAGCCATTAATGAAAGAACAATCCGTTTTGTTGGATTTTCGACTAAAGAAGAATTCACTTTAAAAAGGAATGAATCGGACTTAGGATCCCAAAATAAACTAAAAAAATAACTAACTGAAATTCGATAGCACGTTCGTGTTCTGCCGAGGGACAATCTTCCAATAGTTCGGGTTCATTTGCGGCCCTATTTCGCAAATGGAAACCGCCAGTTTCTGATAACACTGTTACTTGAGCTCGCGCCTGTTTAGCCTCAATCTGACTATCTGCACCAAACAAAACGTCATCGACGTAAGTATTATTTTCTAATATAGTTTGGGCTAAAGGAAATCTATTTCCTTCATCATAACCTAACTGCTTAACCACTTTGTTAGCCAAATAAGGAGTACAGGCAGTACCGTAAGTACCGGTTAAAATTCTATAAGCGACGAACCTTTTATCAGGAAAAATCCAGACAATTCTTTGATAGTCACAATCCCGGGGGTCAACTAGAATTTGTCTTAAACATTTTTTCAATGTCAGCCATATAAACAAAGCGATGTGACCTCCAATTCATAATGATTGAAACCAAATCATTGAGAATCTTGGGACCGATGTGAAGATGAGAATTCAAGGAAGAATTATTGGAAGTTAAACTGGAAGTTAAACTGGAAGCGTTGAAAAAACCCTCAACTTAGTGGTGGAACTACTTTCTCTTAAGATAGGGTGATGAGGCAAATACACAGTTTGTGGAAAACTATCCAATTCCTTTCCTTGAAGAAGTTCCATGTGCCCAAGGCTTTCATATTCTGATAAGCAACTGGAGTATTGTAACAATAATTCCAATTTCTCCGATAAACGACGAATTACTTTATTCAAACGATCTTAGCTCTCTCCATGGATGCAGCTATTTTTATGGGAAAACCGTTTTTGAAAGGTTTTCGAATCATGTAACGTCCGTCTTTTGTTCGTTGGTAATTCGTGGCGAAATGCTTATCACAAAACATTTCGTCATCTGTCAAAGTATTTTTAAAGGGAACTTCTTCCAACTCCCAGAACCTGGTTAAGTCTTGATGCAAGACTTCTGCTGAAATAGCCTGATGTGGTGTAACTGGGATGTTAATTTCTATTTTATTTGTGACTGAAACCGGCCTAGATAATATCCAACCAAAAACGGTACTTTGCGCAGTAAGAGAACCCAATATACCCTGTTAGAGACCAGGAAGTAAATATGAGCCATATTTATCGGCTCCTAAAATCAAATCAGCTTGATGGGAGCTAAAGAGATTTGGGCCTGCTAACCCTAACTCTTTTAATTGATCTTCATTCCCCCCGTTAGATCTTACAGGAGGAGCATATGATGTAACGTGTAATAATACTAAAGCTTGGATGTAAACTTTAGGACAGTTCTTTTTTGTAGGAATTAAATTAAATTCTGCTAACTTTCTTGAAGAACCAATATTACCTCCTCCAACCCCATATACTACTGCTTTAACCTTTTTGTAGCGTGGACTTAATATTTTCATTGCTCTCTCGATAATAAAACAACATTCAGATCCTTGGTCCAGCAAAACTCTAAATCCGTAACTTCTTCCATTTTCAACTTGGAAGGACATAACAGCCGTAGCGAGTAAGGTTGAGCGCGACAAATTTTGGTGATTATTCAGAAAATAAAACGAAACTTTATCGTCTGCTTCTTTAAGCGCTACATGATTCACCCCCACCTTCACGGTGGAATTGCCGGGATCATTTGATTGTGACGCGATGGAACCTAAAACTGCCCATTGAGAAGTAACCGATGCAGAGTTAGTTGGTTGCAAGGTGGGATTTGAATTATAATCCTCGGAATGCAACAGGGAATTATGTTTCCTACCACACTTGCAACATTAGAATTTTCTAACACAATTTTGTGGTCGATGTCCGGGCGTGAGACAATTATAACAATAATGAATATTTGTAGCAACTTCCCTACGCCTGTCCACAGGCAGAGCTTTGAATTGGTTGCATTTAAATAAAGAGTGATTATCCTTACAAAGGAGACACTTTCAGCTAGAAGTTGCATTGTGGCTCCTAACTCCCGATTGTTTTGAAGTCTTACTCTTTTCTTGAGAACTCGCAACAGGTTTTGAAGCTTTAATAGCCTCCAAAATACGTATGCGAGTCTCCATAAATGAGTCAATTTGCTGATAAGTGGGATAATCAGTGCTAGAACTAATATGCATTATAAAAACAAGTAAATCACTCCAATGTTCTGTTAAGCATTTAAGATTTTTGAGAGCCGCCAATGACTTATTTGTTTTATCGTTTAAGTTTTTTAAGTCTTCCAGAATATTATTCGACACATTAGGAAGATTGATAAAGGCTTGTAAATGAGTTGAGATTAAAGCTCTTTTGTTGTCAAATCTGGTCTTTAGCCACTCCCAAGTGGAGATAAAGTTAGCATCAGTTATCGAAACATGTCTTTAAAAACCTTCAGTTTCGCCCTTTAAGGACAATCTCAAATAGTGTAATCTTGTGTAATAGTGTAATCTTGATTTGAGGAAGTTTTACAGGCAAGGAATCTTGACGAATAATTTGAGACTGATTTAAACTTTCATTAGCCTTAGTCTCAGGAGTAAGCCAGACCAATTGATTATATAAAAAATTTCGCGCATTGAGATAAGCATCTTCAATAGCTGGATACTTAGACTTTGTGAAATATCCCAATTTCCCATGCTCAGCTGACGTAGTTCCAGCTTAAATTTCCAGACGCAGGGTTTCACAACACTTTCAGCGTTGGTCAAGAAGTTCTATCCGGGATTTGACAGTAGCCACCGTGAGATTGGTTTTTCCAATTTTCTTAAAATTGGTTTCAGTGCGTAGAATCGCCTGAGAAATCTCTGATAACTCAGAGAATAATGGTTCCATTTTAACAAAAGGAGCAATTCAAATTGACAATTGCTGATAATTCAGATAAAGTTAAAAAGTCTTAATTTGCAAACTAAAGAACTGATTTAGCTTTGTTTTAAATTTCTCTAATAAGACGAGCAAATTTGAGTGTGCGAGAGCATAATAATTAATAAAATGTCAATAAATCATCACTGAAATACTACGGTCTGAATTATTATTATTATTTTGTTTGCCAGAACGAGCCTCTCTCATCATGGGTAAATTAAAGTTATCATCTTACCACTGGAGAAGGTTAGAAATCAATGAAGTCTAAAATTAAGAGTGTTGAGAATCATCTAAATATCAGCTGGCAAATCTGTTATTTCTTCCTTCAGGTGAAGAATAATGAAAGACCGATCCAGTGAAGAATGATAGCATGGAAGATTACAGTACAGACTGTTTGGAGAAGGACGGCTGCCTTACAGTACGCGCAAAGATGTCACCAGCTTATATCCTTGCTATGTAACCTCAAGCCGTCATATTTTCCACCTAGTTTCTGTGCTTTCACTTAATAAAATTTCTCACTTTGGTCTTTTCTGTCTTAATTTTACACTTTTGAATGTTTTTTCACGATTTTCTATCCGGCTCGAAAGACCATTTTGTTTAACGTTTATGATTGTGAGTAAATAGTTTTGCCAGATCAGGAATAGACAAAGAAAAATTGTTAGAAATAGTTACTAGTTCAAGTTTTATTTAAAGTATAGAATACTTGGCAGACTAAGACCATTTTTTGAGAAC
>NC_046660.1:124226621-124232790 GCF_010883055.1 Belonocnema kinseyi | reverse complement strand
TAGACATTTTTGTAAGATGTAATATTTAATGTCTTTATTGAGTTAACCACTTTAATGATCCGAAAAGATCGGACAACGATCTGTTGCGATTCACTGTTGCTCGCACATTGTTTTTCTCAAGCGACAAGGCTATCATCACACACTCAAACTGAGAAATCACGTGACTTCAAATATTCCTTTAAATAATAAGGAAAATAAAAATAGTTTTGAAATAGGCGATGTCGATAAATTGAATCATTTTCAATCGCAGAAAATCTCATAAAGACGAAGCGTCACAATTTTAAATAATGAGGAACATGCGCAAATATATAGATCCGAATAATATCCAGGGAAAAAGTTGGAAATACGTTTTTAAAGAATACAAGAAAGAGCTAAGAAGATTACTTACTTTATGTGAATTCCATAATAATACTTTGCGCTTAATTAAATTTTGTAATTAGGCTTCTAATTGAAAATTTAGGTTAAATTTTTATAAAAAAACATCACATTTCTGATTGTAAAAAAACAAACAAATTTTGCAGGCATAACCTATATTAATTTCAATACGAATGGGCAAGAAATAGTTTTCCACTACCAAAAACGCATATTTATGCACTAAAACATTTCCATTACAAAATCATGGTAGGTTTGGCTACTGAACAGATTTTGGAAACAATTTTACTTCATTCTTGGTATATTGTCATTTTGGTGCCCCTGTTGGCACTCAAAATATTCAATGAGTTTGTAACGCATCAAGTTGACGTCCTAATGTAACGTTGCCAAATTGCAAGTCAATTTTTGTCAAATAAGTTGATTGACAATATTTCAAAATTAATTGTATATTAATCGGTAATAAAGTACCGACCAAAATTATCAGTCCACTCTAAAAATTCGTATAAAAAGATTCCTCTTTTTTGTTGTGGTAATCTTAGCGATAAATTAAGTTAGAAAGATAAAAAAAAGCACCGTTAAAAAAGCTTATTAAATTTGGCTTTGATTGACCGTTACTTATAGCATCTGCTTTTCTTAACTTCCACTTTCTGCATGATTCAGGGAAGTGAATTAAAAAATTAAAACTTCGCTGAATTAATGTTCAACATCTCCTCTTAGAATACGACCAAGAACATAAAGAAACATTTGTTGGTGTTTGATTTATCATGAAAAATGTGCAAGAATGCCGAAGAAAAAATCGTTCGGTTAAGTAGTGACCGCAGTCTTTCGTCTGTTGTTTCCTACGCGTTAAAAAATGATAGAGGTTTGACTGCTGCTGGACGAACCGATTTTCGTTTTGGACACGCTTCCACATTTTTCATGATATTTCGAAAACCAGTAAATATTTAATTACGTTCTTCATCTCATATTAAAGAGGAGATTTTAAACTTTGAATTAACAAAGTTTAAATTTTTTCATTCATTTCCCTCAAGCATTCAGAAAATAAAAATTGAGGATCGAAAATTCAGCAAAATAAGAAAATAGGTCGGTGTTTCTCACATGTTATCTCGGTCCCTATATATCTTAGGGTGGCCCAAAAAATCACATTTGAGGATTTTTTACGGGTGTGTTGGCCAAATGACTCTCGTAGGCAAATAAATGTATGCCTATTTTTTTATTTTCAAAACAAAATATTTTTAGAACTCGCTCTGAGGCTTCAAAGCTTCCTGATTTGAAGTAAAGAAGTCCTTACACCAGCTACAGGTTTAACCCAGAGAGCAGCTAAAGATTTATTAACTTATTATTACTCTGTCATTCACCTCATTGTCAGTGACCGCAGCTTGAGATGGCAGCAAATACGATGTACAATGAGCGAACCGACCGAGGGTCAACTTTTTTTGCAGCTGTTCACCTGTAGTCCCTTCAGCCGGAGTTCAATTTAAATATGTCAAATTTTATCAACTTTTCTTACTCTTTTCTCAATTAAATAAAAAGTTTATTCATTTTTTCTCTAGAAATCTGTTCTCAGTAGTTTGAAAAATGTTTCTTCAAAATATCAAGTTACACAAGTATATCCGAGGCTTACGCTAAGCCTCCAAATATGGGCGTTTTATACAATTTTTGATATGCCTACAACTTTTGCAAAGCATTTCTGAGATATAAAAATACGATAAATGCAATATTCATTCATAAGTGAACAAGTATATCAAATATCAAATAAATTGACTTATAATTTCCTGTCCAAAATCAAAGAAATAAAAATTAGAAACATTTTACATGTTGAAGCCCGTTAAAATTATATATATATATATATATATTTACAGGGTGATTTTTTTAACTTGAAACTTTCAAATATCTCGAAAAATAGGCACTCTATGAAAAAATGTTATGAATCAAAATTTAATCACTCTAAGGAGTACATAAACTGATGTTAAAATCGGTTCCCCCACACCACCCCCTGGGGGTGGGGGCAAGTTAAAAATTTTGAATGGGAACCCCTATTTTTTATTGCATATTCGGATTATTTGGATAAAAATTCGTATGGTTTATCTGAAACATTTTTCTCGTGTCGCGATAGATGGCGCTGTAATCGACGAAATGAATTTTTTCTTTATTTGACTGTTACTGAGAATGCACGCTTACGATTCTGCAATACTCGAAATTAGTCGTAAAACAAACTACTACTTTTGGCGTAACTCAGGAACAACGACGTGGACGTAGCATTTTTCTGTTCCCTCACGATACGTGGTACTCAGGGAATCATCTTTGAATTAAAGTAAGTGCTCAAATTGATGACCTTCGGCTTCAATGAACTTATTAATCCGTAATTCAAATGAATTTACACAGCGGAGAAGTGTATCTTCTTCAATTTCAGCACATGCACTTGTAATTCGGTCAATCATATTCTCACGTGTTGTTGTTTTTTCTTTGTACACTTTGTCTTTCAGATAGCCCTACAAAAAGAAATCTGGCGAAGTAAGATCTGGCGATCTTTCAGGCCAATTTATGGGAACGCCGTTACCAATCGAGTGACCATTGAAATCACGATCAAGAATTTCTCCTGCTACCGCTGAATAATGTTACGGACAACCATCACGTTGAAACCACATGTTCTGCCGTATTTCTAAGCTCAAGTCTTCAAGCAATATTGGCAGTTCCTTTTCCAAAATGTATTGATATTTTGGACCATATAAGCTGCCTTCGATAATCTGGGGACCTATCAGTTTGTTGCCAATTATGCCACACCATACTTTGACAGTACATGGGCGCTGCTGTTCGACTTCACGAAGCCACTGTGGATTTTCAATACTCCAGTAGTGTATGTTGTGTCGATTAACTATTCCATGGTTCGTAAAAGACGACTCGTCAGAGAATAATGCATAACGAAAAAAGTTGGGATTTTGTTGTATTATTTTGTATTTTGTTGCAGCTAATACAGCAATTTAACTATTTTCTCCAGTGACTGTTGTTGTACGGGTCTTTTTCTTAGGTTGAACACTTCTATCGGTAGTAAATTTTATAATAGTACGGTAAAATGAAGCACGTGACACAATTCTATTTGGAAAACACTGAGCGTAGAGATTGACAGCATTATCAAGATTTCTTCCAGCTTCTCCATACACCAGAACCATTTCAATTTTTTCTCGTACGGTTAGATACTCCATTGCAAAGTACTATTCGGAATAATCTTTGATATAACTGAAATGAGTTCTGTCTTAAATGTATTTTTTTCTAATTTACAGTATTTATGGAAAGAAAAAAGTGAACACTTTCGTAATGTTTCGATAGCCACCGCTGGCCTCAATCTGCAATCATGCCAGAACTAACATTTAGGAATATTCAGGAAACACTGTTAATGTAAACGTATTACTTAATAATTACTTCTCAAGAACGGACATACACATAAAACACGGATTCAATGCGAAAACAAAGAATAAAGTGATAAATTTGACTAAACTCATGGACCACGTAGCACGAGTAAATTATAGTCATTAACCAATCATATGTTAGTACATATTTGATGTTAATTCTTTTTTCGCAACTGATCTTATATCATTTCAGGAACATTAAAAGAATTGGATGTCAATAATATTGAAGTTATGAAATTCCTGATCTAAAAAATGTAAATATTGAATATTTTATATTAAGATATCTCAATAATTTAAACTCATTTCATTGATTTAAAATGAATCCCTACTCTCCGTAGCTTACCGGGTAAGAGCACCAGATCGACAATTATGTAGAACTAGATTGGAATCCCAGCAGAGCTAAAGAGTCATTTTTTCATAACTGTAGAATATAATAAATATTTTCCTAATATTGATATAAGGCCAGTAGACAAAAAAATTGACATGAAGGTTCACTTATAAATACCTAGTCAAGATCTTAATATCAAACAATGTGATTTGTACATAATATATCAGAGCAGATTTCAATCTTACAAGACTAAGAATTACATGAGATTGAAGTTTACAGAGTTTACGATAAAAAAAGTAAAAAATTTTGTTGTCTAAAACATATTAGATTCGAAATTTTCTGGCGATTTTATTGCTGATAATAGGTCTTCTCAATGCTAAAAGAAACCCATCAATTTTCATTCCTCCAGCTCATTTTTTAGGGGATGACAATTAGATGACAACAATAAAATGTTGACTCCAAGAATTAGGGTAAGTTTGGTAAATTTTTAGTTCCAAGGTTCATATAGGGTGAGATCCAAACGAGCTGGAGGGATGAAAGTTTTTGGAGTGACTTTTAGCATTGAGAAGACTTATTGGTAGCAATAAAATTCGACTCCGGGAATTAGCGGAAATTTAGTGCCTTTTGGATCTTGGTCTTTTTAGATTTTTAAAAAATTTGTTTATCGTAAACTTTGCAAATCTCATACTATCTGTAGTTTAGTGAGTAAGAGCACCAGACCGCCCATCTGATTACCTTGATTGGAATCCCACCAGAACTGAAGTTATTTTTTCACAACTTAAAAATAAAATGAATATTTTCGAATTTTTTATGTAAGACCATCATACAAAAAAGAGTTAACATAAAATATTTACATATAAATATCTGGCCCGTACTGTAAAATTAAAAAATGTAATTGGTACATCACACTGGCGGCTCCACATCGTCAAATAATGACTCTATTGTGTTCGTCGCGTACCGGGCGGGCAGAGTTATTTACAGCAGTTGGCCGTCACCAACCCGACTCCTTTTTTAAAATTCTGTTCAAAATTATTAACACTTTTTTTTAATTTATGAATTTCCTTTTACATATTTAATGTTGGTAACGCCCATTCCGCAGTGCCTGGTATTAGGACGCACTATACTCCTGCCGAAAAAAGGTGACTTTTCCAACCCAGAGAATTACAGACCAATAACCTATTTGAACATACTGTATAAGATCTTTACAACTATCCTAAAAAACAGGGTTGTTCGATGAATTGAGCCTAAATGGAGAAAGATGTACGAACAACGTGACTAGAAAAAAGGTGTAACAGGCTGCCGAGAGAACCTGCTAATTGACAGGTGCGTCTGCAACCTTTCGATTCAACCCTTCATAGATTTATCGTCTGTCTGTTGGAAATGTTGAAGTTTCATCCGCACATAGTGTGATGCATATAGAGATTGATGCCTCTTTGGAAAACTAGATATATTATTTCATCTGAAAAATATCGTGTGATAACGAACCTCACCGGCCAGTAGGACGTCTTTCAGGGCCACACCATGAGCCCTCTGATTTTTTGCATCAAACTTCTGCCTCTATCTCTCGCACTGCGAAATTCGTCTAGATATCTCTATCGACACTAATCACGCGAGAATAAGTTCGCTCATGTATTTTATATGTATGAGCTAAAGATCTATGCTTCTCGCAAAAGAAAACTTCAGAGTGCTCTAAATATCGTCAAGGAGTACACAGGAGAGATTGGTATGGACTATGGATTGGAAAAGTTTGCCAAAATTCATCTGAAGAAACGAAATATTATTTGCGTTCTTAAGGAGCCTGAGCGTGTGGATATAAGTGTTATTAGACATCTTAATACTGGAGAAATCTATATATACCTGGGCGTGCCTCAAAGTCACATTCTAGAATCAAACCAAAGGGCCTATGACAAAGCCACCGAACGCGTCCTCGGGTTGCAGATAGAGGGTCCCTGTACCAAGAGTTTCTGCTGAATATGGTTACAAAAATAAATAGGCAGTCGCGGACAATTGTCCAGAGGTGGTCCCGAAGGAATTAACCCCCAAGCGGAGGTGTGAAAACCGT
>NC_046660.1:124218838-124226521 GCF_010883055.1 Belonocnema kinseyi | reverse complement strand
GAAAAGAAAGAGAGGTATCGTGACCTTATAAGGGAGTTGCAACGATTGTACCCGGAATATTCTGTTAAACTGATCGTCCTTATCATCGGCGCTCTTGGAGGTACCAAGCTTTTACTTGCTAATAGCTTAAAAGCATCCCTGCGTGTCAACAATATGCTAGAGCACTTGCGGGAAAAATGCAGAAGGCGGTTGTCCTTGGGTCACTCCGTGTTCTCAGGGTGCACGAGGCCTTTGCTGGATTCTCGTATTGATTCCTTTACAGACTATAACCACCTATCTCACGGTTGGTGAGACGTGGTTATGGCTGAAATTTTACCGCGATTTCGCTGTAAGCAGGTGCAATTATACAGATTAGAACCCGCTCCCGGCGAAATCCTGCGGTTGTCCTTATGACAAATTTTTATTTATATATGCTTCAATAGTAACAAGCATAAAGGCATCTAGATACAAACATCTTCTTCAACAAATTTGGTCCTTAAATCTGTCGGCGTTGCACAAGAGACTTGCTACTAACCTGATCGCCGTCTCGGTTCTACTCTACTTGTTTGGGGTGGTTCAATATACGAAGAACGAGCTTACGGCCCTTGATTTCGCCACACGTTAGTTCAAGCATATGTATGAGAGCTTGTATAGCAATTTGTCTGTTCCGCAATTACACGCCGCGGAGCAGGAGGCCGAGCCCCTTGGAATGAATTTTGAAATCAGAAGTGATATATAATTAAAAGTTTGTCATAAGGACAACCGCAGGATTTCGCCGGGAGCGGGTGCTACTTTGTTATAATGAACCCGATCTCAGAGAAATCGCGGTAAAATTGAAGCCATAAACACCTCTCACGACCATGAGATAGGTGGTTACAGTCTGTGACGGAATCAATACGACGATCCGGCAAAAGTCTCATGCACCCTGAGGACACGGGCCTGCCCAAGGACGACGGCCTTCTGCATCTTCGCCTTAAGTGTTTGAGCATATTGTTGTCACGCAGGGATGCTTTTCAGGCTACTTACTAGTGAAAGCTTGGCACCTCCAAGAACGCTGATGATCAGGACGATTAGTTTAACAGAATGTTCTGGGTACAACCGTCGCAACTCCCTTATAAGGTCTCTATATCTCTCTTTCTTTTCATTCTTCTTGGCTACGATGTTTTTGTCAGCTGGTGTTTTTGTCAGTTGGAGAACTAGATAGTATGTGTCCTAGATGCTCGGTGTGTGCATGGCACGCCCTGCAAATAACCTCCACATGTCTGTGGAAGATGCCGTGCATACCCTTATCGAGGAGCTGTTCACGGAAGTTTTTTTCCTGTGTTTTTTCAATCCGGGCTTTCAGGAGTGAGTACTCTAGATAAATCAGATTTGATGCATTTTGCTTACCCCTGATACTAAAGTTAAGTCCGAGTGTTTAGCAGTCTCCTCCTCGGCTTTATACAAAAACGCGCCTTTGCCCACTAATTCGTGCTTCCTAACCATTTTAAGAAGAGGGTCTCTTCCACTTGCTGTAAGATGCAGGTTTTTTGTTCATGTGCGTTACCTTTCGTGTCCCGATATCAAGGGATCGGAGCTCGTTCTGACATGCAATGGAAATCTTCTGCAATGAAATTCAGCATGTGAAACAGAGCATAAAAAGTGAAGTCTAAAGAATCGAAAATTAAGTCAAATATTTTTCAGAAGAAAAATTACAATAAATCTACTAGTAGTGCACTTAGAAGAACATAAACTATATAATTGAAACGAATTTAAAAATATATATAAATCCATTTTCATAAATTCTGAAGTTTCTTGGAGGTTAAGGGCATATGATATTTAGAAAATTATCGATTTTACCAGTTTTAAGTTCCCCCGACTTTTTCCCTAGAATAATAAATATTTTGTCCTAAAAATTTGGGGCATGATAGCGAACATGCTGACGGACGTCCCCGCACACTTTTTTTGTGGGTTAATTCAAAAAAATTTAATTTGGATAAAGATGTGTGTGTGTGTGTATTTCGAGGTAATGTGTGTTACGATTCTCTCCCATAATTATTCTTGTGCGCTACCGACAGAATCGATACGACAGAGACCTACATTATCGGAATGAGAGAGAGAGAGAGAGCTGAAGAACGATCCTAACCTGAAAGTAGTGCACATGCATACAATTTTTATTCAGTACAATAAATTATTTTTTGGTATTATTCCTCAAAAGAGTCCGGGGACGTCCGTTATGGTATTTTATAGCATCTCCGAATTCAGTTTAATATTATTAAAATTTTTTTGGAAAAAAAACCGGGGGACCTGTACCCGATTGACCACACGACGAAGTACCGCATGCCCTTAAGTGTTGGTAAGTGACAGGCGTGAGAGGTACAGGCAGCAAGTAAGTAAACAAATCTTTTCTTAAGTTAAAACGGTTTTTTCGTAAAGAAAAACTTCTATTAAAATGAGTTTTATGAATCAATTGGGACAAATCAAAATGCACAGTATCGTCAGCAGTAAATCAGAATAAATGTCAAAATTGTGACATGAAGTCAGTATTCGAGAAATTGAACCTAATGTAGGAATTTTTATTATTTACATAAGATTTGTTGATCTTCATGGAATTGACAATTGTTTCACACTTCATTTTTCTAACTATTTGCACATAAGTCATGAGATCCAAAGACACGGTTCAGCAGATCTCAGCCGTGAAAAGTTTTTAACGTTCTTGAAATTCGTACACCTGTTACTAACATCTATGCGTCCAGAATTGTTCATGTTTAATTTTTTCATCGATATTTTCATTATAAACTGCTTCACATTATTCAGGTAAAATCTGCAGGAACTTCAAGAAATTTGACAGTTATAAGTAAATAAATAATAATAAATAGTCTCGTAAAATGAAACACTCCGTATAAAAAATATAACAATATTCCAAAAATCAAAAAATAGTGAATAATCTAGAGCAAAATTGAGAAAAAAAATTATTTACACGTGTGTGGCTGTCACTAACCAAAACTTAAACCTCCAAAAAAGTCAAGAATTGATGAAAATTGATTTCTATTTCTTACAAATTTGTATCAGTTATGTAATATTTTTTCTTTTAAGTACATTAATAATAGACTTTTGGCAATTTTTCTTCTGAAAAATGATTTGCTGCAATTTCGATCCTTTAGACTTTACTTTTTAGGTAAAGTTGCACGTGCTGAATTTCATTGCAGAAAATTCCCATTGTTAGTCATCATTTTACTTATCTCTCATATTATTATATCTTATTGCTAATCAACTCCGCGCTGGAACGTAAATGGCATAACGGGTCTGTTGGACTTGACATATTCAAACGTGTATTGCACAACAAATTAACAGGATATAGTTGAGCATATCTCTTTGAAAGTACAACCAGTTTTATATCTATTTATTTAAATTAAGTTAGTAACAAAATTAATGTAAAAAAAACAAAGAAATGACTTTTTACTTACAAATTGATAACTTTTTTACATTTTAATATTTAGATTTAAAACTTTGATGACATACTCTTGAGATACTATATTTTGAAAAAAAATTACTGCTATAGCGGGACTTACAAAAAGGTTATTTTTTGTTCTTAAAAAGCAAATATAAAAGTCATTCAAAATTGACACAGTCACAGCAAAGGGCTACTCGGTATTCGTTGCACATTGGGCGATTACAAACGCAACAGCTGAATCTTGTTTTTCTGTCTGTATTGCTATTACCGGTGCATATCAAGCATCTGGGTTATTATTCAAAACAATAAGTTCCATCTCATTTTCTGAATTTTCAGGCTCTATCTTCAACATTGAAGCTATAGTATAGCGAATGTCTTTGCGCAAATTGTACGTTGTCATTCTTTCCTCTAAAATCGGCTTGGCGAGTTGTTGAACCAACTCTTCGATACAGCTTTATGCGAACACTATTTTTCGCTTCCCTCCATTTCTTAGTCTGAGCAGATGGTTTATTAGGTACCGTTTCTTTGCGCGTATTATTAGTTTTTGGTTTATTATTTATGGGTTTCCTGGAAACGGCTTTAAAGGCAGGGCAACCTTTGTAATTAGCGGGATGGTCTCCTGCACAATTCGGGCAAGTAGCCGGCGAATCAGGATTCTTTTTGCATATAGAACTCTGATGCGCGCCACCGCACTTCACACAACGTGGAGTGGCGTGACACATGTCAGAGACATGGTGGAAACTTTGGCACATTAAGCACTGGGAGGTTTCCTTAGATTTTACGTAGGGCTCGACCTTTATTTTTATAAAAGCAATAGACTTCAGATTGAGAAGCTCTTTTGCTTGAGTGGTATTCAGCCGCGTTACCAGAAGCATTGGTAAGGTTTTTTTAGTTTGCCGGCTCCTCATTCGAGCAACCGACGTGATTGTGAATCCTTCCTCTTTTAGTTTGGAGAGAACTGAGTCTTCCGGGAACGCGATGGGGATATTTCGAATGACTAGTTTAATGGGTGGAGAGTCAATACTTTTATAAAAGTAATACTGAAAGCCTTGCAGCTCTAGGTTGGAGATGATTTTTCTATATTCTTCAAGATACGAAACTCGGATAGAATAGATGTCTGACCCGAGATTATAAACTATCGGCTTAAACTTGGTGGAATCTTTTATCAGTTTATGCAGAACTGGATAGGGGTGATTACCCTCCTCCACAATAACATTAATTGGGGGTATTTTTCTGGCCCTGTAGCCTTGTTCAGATTAGGATTTTTATTATTAAGGAATGCATTTGAGTCCCCCTACGACCTCCTACTACTTCCTCTGATCGTTAACACCACTTTGTTGGCACTACTGCTTCCTGCTGGGCAGGAAGCTAGGTTTGAGCTCTGTGAAATTGGAGTCACAGAGCGTAAAAGTCTTTGATAAATCGACTTGATGCGTCTGAGACCAGAATCTATCAATCTATCGTGAGCATAAGTCGATCTATCAAATGCTATTCTAATCAGAAATCTTAAGATTGCAACGAATTCTCTACACAGGTCATGCGTCTGTCGCCGGTGAATCTCCACTCCATCGATCTTCTTCAATTCTATCGTGACGATAGTGGCACGAACGCGTGTCTTTATTAACGTCAGCGCGGGGCGCGCGCCATAGCTCTCCTCGATTCTCTCACCCATGGAATATAATAAGGTGAAAATATTAATATTATTCCTCATATTAACAATAAAATGGTTAAAAATATTCTACACCTATTATAATTCTAGAAAAACAAATCAATTATGAAGATTAATACACCATTAACCACCATTCATTATTATTACGAATATGATCCATTGTTGATTAATTTTTCATTAATATCAATATAATGTTTTATTAATATTGATTTAGTGTAAAAATAACTATTACTGCAATTTCAAATTTGCGATTCAATTATAAGGTCGTAACATTTCAATCCAACTTTCCTTGCTTAATTATAAAACTTCTTCTGAGATACTGATAAATGATCAGTTTATAAGCACCTTACGAAAAAATCTTTCAAGGAACCTACATATTAAGCAAGATCAGTTTGGGAATAGAATTTAAAATGGCAGATTGTAAATAAAATGACTGGGGAAGCGAGGCTCTACGAGGCGAGAGTTGGGGATTCAGTTATGCGAAACCAATACTTGTGATAATCACAAGTGGCAGTTCTCTCGAGTCAGAATTCTTAGATCTCCCTTTTTTATACAATGGAGATGCATATCAACAATTAATTCGAGTTTGAAAAAATGCTCGGGTCCAGTGGACCCATAGTGCCAGTTAAGTGTTAAGGTTCTCTTCGCCGGGACAGCTCGGACATTCATTAAAAGAACACGCTATTTGTGCAGGATTACAAATCGACTAGGCGATCCAATGTTTGACGGTTGGAAATGGTAGAGAATTAGACTTAGTCAAATATTTTATATTCCTATCAATATACATAAGGTTAGCGTTCTGGCGGGGAATCCAGGCGCAAACGTTGTGGGCACGACTTGTTCCAGCCAGAACGCACTCCTTTGGTCTTAATTCTGCAAACTTTGAAAATCCAATTTTTTCCACGGGAAAAGCGACCTTACAAAGTTTATACAACTCGCTCAAGTTACATAAAACTAAACGTTTTTGAACGTTTATTTTCTCTCCGTTTACTTTCGCGGATACAGATTCGTTTTTCCCTGGTATTAGAGGACTATTCTTATCATGATTAGGAAAATCTTTTACGTATAACACCCTTTTTCTGACAAAGTTTTTCCCGCTTCTGTGTCTGAAGAAGATAGAAACCCCTTTGAATTGATTAATTCTTTAGCTGTGCAAGCCATGCTTTTTCAAAATTCGGAAAGAAATCGGAAGCACTTGGCGATATTCGAGAATGATCGGAAAGAAGTCGGAGAGTGGAAAATGCGGAAAGACTCGGAAAGGTTCATGGGACTGCTCGACGTTCGGAAAGAAGCGGAAGCAAAGTTCACATATCCCTTTCCGAACCTCTTTCCGAAATCTTTCTGAAGGCTTTCTGAATCTTTCCGATGCACTCTTTCCGAAAATTTCCATTTCTGCCAGTAGGGTAGTCGGCTGGAGTCGAAAATGCAATCACGAATATAATTCGTTTCAACGATGTGGGGCCTCGAGTGTGCAATGGAGACTTCTATCCGAAACTCGGCGTTCCAGAAAGTTCAGCACTTCGTGTTCTGAACAATTGAAGCTATCTCCATCGGAGCGTTTGGCAGGTCATGTCGCGACTAACATAAAAGCGATACATATGGTAGGAAAGGACTCTTATGGCCGCATTATGTACTATTTTGAGTCAAATGTTTTATCAGAGATGAGGTGGAAAATTGCTCTTGTAATGAGATAAGAGACTCCGTCATAATCCGACTGCTAAAAGCGCCTTCTTGGTCTGTGGGCCAACTCCCCGAAGTTACTTCGCAGTTTTCGGCATTTTTCAAACTTGTACGTCGCTAAATGCTGAAGTTAGAGATTTTTTAAAATGAGTTACCACCGGAGTTACCATAAACATAAATGGTGTACTGCAT
Organism: Belonocnema kinseyi; assembly: GCF_010883055.1. NCBI lineage: Eukaryota > Metazoa > Arthropoda > Insecta > Hymenoptera > Cynipidae > Belonocnema > Belonocnema kinseyi. Next base: position 124,219,568 of record NC_046660.1, on the reverse strand, counting down.
ATTTATTTACCACTCGAATATTAAATTTTCATTATATAATTATTCTAATGGTTCACAATTATTAGTAAGTAGTTATACAATGAAAACTAATTATTTATTTTTAAAATTAAAATTCAAAATATTATATTGTTACGTATGTATTTATATGCTATAAATCATAAATTAATACTTATAGTTTTAATGCACTACCGGCAAAAGTTTAGGTTCACCTCATTTTTTAATGACTAATAAATTCACTTTATTTTTATTATGACAGGGCTAAACAGTTTTCTCTTCAAAATGCTGAATGCTCTCAAAATTCAAAATTCTGTATGAAACCGAGCAGGGCATAAAGCGAATTTATCCATTTTTAAAGTAGATATTGCAAAAATCATATAAATTTCGAATATTTTCTTAAACTTTAGGTAGTGTCCGAAATAATAAACGTTTTTCAATATTAGTAGGCTCATCTTAAAGCTATATTTCCACAGAATCGTAGCAGCTTAAGAGCATAAAACTATTTAAAAAATCATATTACGATGCATAAGAGCCTAGATGTATAATAAAATAGTTGGAAATAATTTGAATATATTATTTTTCGGCAAATGAGAATAAAAATGAAATAAATATATATTTTGAGGGAAAATTTTTATGATTCATATACACCAAACCCTCACTTTCAGTCACCCTATTCTCGGGCATCTTAGAATTGCTAGCTCCCGTAGTTTTTCAGGGGGCAGGGCGAGAGCGG
>NC_046660.1:124215799-124218738 GCF_010883055.1 Belonocnema kinseyi | reverse complement strand
AATGCAACCCGTCTTGCGTTTGTGCAATGCAAAAAAGTATTATATAGACGATTTTAATTCGATTTCCAAATCTCCCGTGCTCGAGATCTTGCGCTGATTGGTCAAAGACTTCAAGACTCAGAAGACGTGCGCAAAGTATTATACGTATAACCAAATTCTGAAAAAAGGCATGTTCCCAGGATTCACCGCGCATTTCAAATAAATAATTAGTTACGAATTAAAAACAATGTAACACAATATTAGAATATTAGAATCTGTATAGAATCTTTGTTTGCGAAATCTTTTTTATTCGCTGAAATCATTGAATTATTTGAAATCTATCATTAGTAAAAAAAAATCTTCTAAAATGTTTTGAAACCTTTTCAAATCTTCCAAATGTTTTAAAATCTTTGAAATCTGGTGAACTGTAACCTTTTCAAAATCTTTGAAACCCTTTACATCTTTTAAAAGTTAAAAAATCTTTGTGAAATTGTTATGAAATATTTAAAATCTGATAAAAACGCCTTTATAAAATGTTCAAAATCCTTTTAAATATTTTTAAATCTTTGAAACATTTTGAAATCTTTATTAATGTTTTGTAATATGGTATATACTCAAAAACCGAGTGGTGAAACTCTTGAAAATTCCGTTATATGGCCATGGATCATTCTAATAGACCTTTTTATTCTAGACGTCGGCAGTGCACACGTGCCGAAATTTTACGTCATTTCCGTATTTTTCGTCATTTCCGTATTTTTCGAACAGTTTTGTGTCGAAATGTGTGGAAAATATTGTTAATAAAAACAACAAAAAATTAATTTGTAAATAACAGAGATTTTTAAGGTAGAACATTTTTAAGTCTATTTAAAAAAAACGGTGAAAAAAGTGCAAAGAGTGCGGCGACCAAGACCATTATTTGCATCTGTCGGCACCTGTCATCTTCTAAAAAATGCTTAAAAATTCGGCGAAACTCACGGAAGATGATGTTGCAGATGCAAAATTAGTGCACGAATCAGTAGAAGAGCACAGTATTGAGCAGCTGAAACGATGTCCTAAATGTAGGAAACCACCATTAAAAGGAAAAAAACGTGATTTAGTGGAAAGAATAGTTGAGGTTTTGTATGGCAGGTATAAATATTTTCCTTAATACAAGATTTGCAGTTCAGAACTTTGTTTGAGTAAATATTTAATATTCATACAAATATAAAATAACAATATATTATATTTCTACGTCTCTTTTTCAAGTTTAGACAATAAAAAGCCACTTGTTAGTGATTTTCTGGTATAAGGAATGTACTAACAAATTTTCCTTCTTTCATATAAACTGGTTATAAATACATAAATATAATAGTTTTGCGTTCTCAAGTGAAAGTATTAAATAGATTTGCTTTTAATCAGAAAATTTAGGAGGTTCGAAACCCCGATAACAATGCTTTATTTAATATGTAAGAAAATGTTAACAAAGAAAGAAAATATTAATACCTTGCCAAACACAACCTCAACTAACCTTTCTACTGAATGTCTTTTTTTTTCCTTTTAAAGATCGTGTCCTATATTTTATCCATCGTTTAAGCTGTTTAACACATAAGATTCCGTCGGCCAAATAATTCAATTTTCTATTATCAATGTTGGTTTCAAATACGGATAGATCTAGAAAGAAAACGGTTCCTGGACTTAATGAAAAGAGTCTTCTAACTTAAATTCCAACAAAGTTCCGTATAGGGCCAGATAAAATGATATTTTCCATATGTCACTCGGATTAAAATCCGGATAGATTCGCTAGTTTTCCGCTTAAGATTTTCGAACATAAAGAGATCCAAATAGGGACGGACTAAAATCCGAAGTGGGCTATCCGCACCTTTATCCGATTTTGTATCTGAATTTATCGGTTCGTATTCGTCATTTTAAGCAGGGATGGCTCGAAAGTGTAGCGTAAGCTTTGTGACACACCGAAACGTTGGAACATGCAACGTTTGAACGCACCGAATTCTTTCGACTTTATACAGTATTCTTTATACATATTGATATCCCTATTGAAAAGTGAAAGTTTTCTTTCGACTTCGTACAGTATTCTTCTAAATATTGATAATTATATGAAAAAGTGAAAGTTATTAGCGTTGACCGAAGATGTTTACACATAAATCTGTCTTGAGTTGTAGCTTAGGACGCACGTAATGTTTTTGTAATTTGGAGCTATAGAAATATTTTGATACTAATAAAATGGATTTTAATGTTGAAGATGGGTAAAGGAAACGCGGATTAAGTATAATTTCAGGTTATGTGTGTCACAACCTCTTCCTGCTAACAAAAAGTGGCATATATAAATGTATGAAAAGAATTTTTAATGCACTCCAATAAAGATTTCCTTTGCGAATTTAGCATCTTGCGGTTCTCAGCAGACATGCAAAGTAGTATTTCTAACGCATGTATAATAAAACGCCAATTTAAGATTGTCTTTGATTGCAGGAAGTGAAGGGCTAGGCTAGGTTTAAAGACGTGAAAAAACGTTTAACCAAAATATTAATTCATATTTCATTTATTTTTTAGGGCAGTGGCTCATCGAAACAACACGACCTGATATAGTCAAAAAATTTTCTCCCGTTTTGAAAGATGACCTTAGTGTAATTTCACAATACATACATCAATGCAATGTACAAAGTCCTTCGTAAGTTTTCACAATTGGGGCCCTTTAAAAAAATACGTAACGCTTTTTAGGGGGGGCGGTAGGCTAATGTGGAAATTATATACACTTCCCTACCTAAAGAAATCTCCGAGTTTTCTTTAGCGAAATAGCTTGGCCCATTTGAGTCTCGGAGATAGTTTGAGAGATTTGGGTCCTTTTCAAGATCCTTTTAGTGGTCGTTTTAAGAATGGTGCGACGGTAATATAATGTTCCTTTTGTATTCGTCACGTACCGGGCGGGCAGAGTTATTTACAGTAGTTGGTCGTGGCTAATCCGC
>NC_046660.1:124196185-124215699 GCF_010883055.1 Belonocnema kinseyi | reverse complement strand
TCCTAAAGCTTAACAAAGGACCCTTGAGTGTCGGCTACTCTATTGAGATAGCCTCTCTGCTTGTTATTTATGATCGTATTCTTATTTAAATTTCGGAAAGGAAATTTTAAAGCCTTCAGACCATTTAAACGAGCATCCTGGACCTTTAAAAATATCTACTTGAGTGCCTGCGGAGAATTTCTCTGAGCTTGTTTGACCTAAAGAATTTTTAGTATATACTCAAAGATTCTTTTCGGTAGGGTTATTATAGAATATTTCTGAGAGAGCAGGAGTCAGGATTATCAAATAAAAGCGTTACGTATTTTTTGAACGGCCTTTAATTACTTTTTCTCTTTCAAGTCTGAGTTTAAATATTTTGTAACAAATTAATAATTCAAAGAATTTAAAACAATGTGAATTATAAACATAATGGTTATAATTATAAACGTTCAAGAAAATATAATGTTGGTAATCTTAACCCCTAAATATTTAAATATCTTCTTCTTGCCAATAGCGGGGAAAGTGCTTTCCACGCAATGATGCAAGGATTTGGTTGGGCGAAATATCCTATTGTTAAGCGCATGGACAAATTGGATGCGGAGATTCCTATAACTTTGATCTATGGCAGCAGATCTTGGGTTGACAATTCGGCTGGAGAAACAATTAAGCAAAGTCGAGCTTCTTCCTATGTGAACGTACAGGTAAACAGTAACAAAAGCGCAGATATCACACGTCAAGATCAATAGTGTGACCACTCACTTTTCGGATCGCTGGAGTCAAAATCACAAAGTCACGTCAAAATCTATTATGATGCTGAGGTCTGTCCAATGTGGAAGACTCACGAGGAGACCAGGCATGTAGTATAATATGGCCAAAATCGGGGCTATGACTACGTTTGAAGCATGAAAGATAAATAAATTCATTCGTATGGAATATAGATACCAATCTAACTGACACATAATTAAAAAAAGCTTGGTAGAAGAGTCATGAAAGTTACTCCAATTTTATTTGTTTAATAACGAAATATATTTCAAAAGATAACTTTATTGGCAAAAATGTAACGAACAAATCAAATTTTCACAAAAAACGTAGGTAGGTAGAGTATGGGAACGTAAGAAATCTTGCTATCACCGCTAGAGGAAAAAATGGCGAAAAATAGTTTGCATTCATTGCAATTTTAATAGTTGGTGTAGGGAGAATGCGTAATACCTTCATTAATGCTAACTATTCTCAATGTTAATCCTCTCCCTTCCGATAGTGCAGTAGTGTAACCAGCGCTGCCCCGCGGCCGCTCTTGCACTTAGGATAGTCACTCTTTTCGTGAATTGTAGGGCTTGGAATTCTACGTCCTTTGGTGGAGTTAACTCAAAACTATACTTTTTTGAGTTGCCACACTATTGATCTTGACGCGTGATATGATTGTTATAAGAGGTGCTTTCTGTTTGACTCCTCCATATGTAATATTTAGAATATTTTTATTTTCTTGTAACTAAAAGAATAATTTTAAAAAATTTCTTAAACATAATACTTTACTTTAGGTTATATCCGGAGCAGGACATCACGTTTATGCAGATAAAAGTGAAATATTTAACAAACACGTGTTGGAAGCATGTGCTTATAGTGGAATCAATCCAAATTTGACTTCGTCACCAAATATAAAATTAGTGTTAAAATCTAGTGACGACCAACAGTCTGTCGAATTACAATACCAGGAAATACAGAGGATAGAAGAAAAAGAAGCGGAGATGCCCCAGTCGAAGTCCAGTAGTTAAGAATGAATATAATTATGTATTTTTATTGATAAATATCGTATTATATCAATTCTATTCTTTTAGGAAAGTTGAAAATTTTAGTGACTTATTTTTTTCCGGCACAGGTATGAAAAAGTAATTTACTGGCGCCTTCTGTCAATCCGGAAAGCCGCACTTTATACGCCTTTAATTTAAAAACTGTCCTGAACAGGCTATATGGCAGTTTATAGGCGTAGTTTAAAATGCACATAGAATCTGCGGTATAATGTCTTTTTTAGACATATAAAGTGACTACTTCACGAAGTGAAGGCACTCTATATCAGTGCCAGAAAATAGTTTTTGCAATACTTTAATGGAAATTCCTGTTTTGCGAATCTTGCGAGAAAACGCCTCCTCTCGATGCCTGTAGATGGCGCGCAAAAGAGAACTTTACGTACAAATGTAACAAAAAATAGAGTTAGGCACTCGTATGAAGACACCACACTCGCAGGGGAATTGCCACGCTCAGCCGCTTGTATCGAAAAACAATTTATGACATGACATGCGCGTAAACAAGATGTTTTTAGGCAAGAATGATTTTTGTCGCGAAGCCTTCGATAAGCCGAAAACCGGAGTTGCAGCTAGGCGAGCCGAAGACGAAGTTGAAAGCAACATGATGGCTCGTCGTGACAAAAACTGTTCGAGACAGCCACATTTTACGAATACGCCTCATACAAAACTTTTTTCATGCATGAATACGTTTTTTTTTTATAAGACTTTTCATTCAGTAAAGTGAGAATTGATGCACTTCGACTACTCCCCAGCCTTCAGCTTCATATCCGGCTTGCCTACAACTCCGCTTTCACCGATGACTCTTAGTCATCATCCTCACCCAAAAATATCTCGCGTTTCTACCGAATTTGAACTGCGGTCAATATAAATTCACTTTCCACCAGAAAAAATCACTAAAGTTGTAGATTTCACAAAAGGAAATAATCGATGTAACCCTTAAACTTCAACGCAATATTTTTCTAAGAGCAAGTCAAAGAAAATATCCCTATCTAGAGCAAGGCCAGCGGAACAATATAAAAGGGCCAATAAGGGCAGTTGTTGGGCCCAGAATCAAATAATTATTATTTTTATGGAAATAAAAACTCACAAAACTCTTTTAAGATTGACAAATTGCCAACAGATTAGTTAAAACCTATTTCAGTATTTATTTCCCGAAAAAATTATGTTATGGTTCCCAAAAACAGTCTTTATTGACTCTTCTCCTTTTTCTATGAGATATTTTTTGTAACATTTAGTTACGGAGGTATGAGTGAGAGAAAGGGCATATCAAAAATTCCAAATGTAGACTTCCACGCTTGCTTTAGCTCAAGGTGTTGAGTAATCCAAACAGTTCTCCAATTTGAGCGTGCAACTGGATTTCATCGAAATTTTCATATGAAGTGTCTCATAGTGCATCTTTTCTCCGCCCGTCAAGTTTGCAAGATATTTGATGAATTTGCCTAAGATAGTTGGTCGTCGACACGAAGCCATTTTAAAATATCAATAACCAAAGTACCATTTTTAGACAGTCCTAGCAAATAGGTTAGAGGGAAAGCATGAACTCTGACATACTGTAGAAGTATAGAATCCGTAGTAGGAATTGTTTCCCTAAGTAGAAATTGTATTGGGATCTGAAATCTTGGTAATCCTGATAGGGTATTCTAATTGTTTAGTATATTTAAATAGAATTAAGCCAGGTATTCATATTGGAACGTCATTTAAATATAATCTTTTTATTCGATTAGTTTAAATGCTGAATACCCATTCATTATTTTTTTTCTGTTGAACTTATGACAATGTCCATTTTTAACAGTTCGGAAATAATTGATCAACAGTACAAAATTCTAACTATATACAGGATGTCCCAGGCTCAAGTGTCCTGACTTATCGCTGTATAAAAATAGAAAAATTAATCGAAAATTCCTTTTCCGAAATTCACTTAAAGATTCAGTATTTGAGTTATAAAATATTTAGGCTAGACCAATAAGGAGCGCCGTATAAACAGTCGTGCGCCTTTCAGCGGGAGTTCAACGTAGTGTTATTTAATCAAGCGCCGAGGTGGGGTTAATGACGAGAAAACAGCGGTCACTACACTGCGTTGGACTCCCGCTCGCAGACGCACTACTGTATACCGCGCTTCTGATTTGTCAAGCCTAAATATTTCATGACTCAAAAACTAAAAATTCAACTTATTTAAGAAAAAAGGAATTTTCGATTTATTTTTTTATTTTTATGCAGTCATATAAGTCCCGGCCCTTGAGTCTGTGACACCCTGTAAAGTTCAACTCACTGAGAAAGGAGAGTAAGGCCTTGTAACCAGTAATACTTTTTAAGGGGCTAAACAGTAAATTCCAAGTAAGTCCGACTTTCGGATCATTCAGAATAGAAAGTTTACAGAAAATGTATGATACGAATCACCCTGCAAATTTCAGGTGATGCAGTATAATCACTGTATGAAAATAGATAGTATTTCTTTGCAGTGCACGTATACTCTAAACTTTCATAAACACTTAAGTAAAATTCGAACTGACAGACTAACGATTCAGGTCGAGATATTCGGGCATTATAAACTTCTCTCTTCTCGTGGAAAAGGGATATCGGTAATTGTAGATTATACTTAATTATGATATAAATTTATTAAAATGAATATAAAAATATTATTTACGATCAGTTCATAGTTAATAATATTGACGACAAACAGTTTTAAATGCAGTAAAGTAACAAATTCATGCTATTTTAAAATAAAATGTTGGTTTAAGTAATCTAATTTTAGTCACTTTAATTCGCCACCTAAATTTATCTTAAATTGGTTTCTTGCCTGTTTCTACTATTTTTTCAATATAATCTTTAAATACTTAATCAAATAAAGCAGAAATGAAGTAAAAACTAAAAACATTAATTTATAAAGAATAGTAACCGATAACTAAAAATAAAGTTATAAATTTGAATACGTAAAACGAAAATCAAAAAGTTATGGACAGAACCATGACTCAGAGTATTGCGTCCTTGTTCTCTGAGCAATATTGTAAGATTTTTATTCCATTGTATACAGTTACTATGAAAAGGAAAGTTTATACAAAGTGTACAAAGCAACTAGATTATTTGTCAAAAATTGTGATTGTTATATATATACTTTTTATTATTTAAGTATTATATTTATGTACACTCGAAGTGAAGATATTTTTGCTTTCTTGTTAATAACAATTTGTTCATTATAATGGAGTTAATTTTTATTTCCACTGTCCTAAGTTCTCGTCCTCTATTTCGAAATGTTCGTCTTGTTCTTCTTCTCTCGTACTGCAGTTTTCCACATCGTACAAATTATCGCTTTCTTCCAGAGAGTCATGCCTCTCAATGCCAGAATCGAGTTTCCGTTTCTTTTGAATTTGACGTTGCTTCAAAAACTGTGTAAATAATTCTCGTCTTTCAGTGCTCGATAATTGTTTCTCAGGAAACAATGATTTTTCTCTAAGTTCGGTTATAGAAGTAAGTGTAGTCCGATTTTGCATTGAAACTTGTATCTTGCTTACAGATGTTTGAACCTAGATATAGAAAACATAAGCACATTCTATAATTGTAAATTTTCCATAAATTTTAAATGTTGCGAACTTCCATTTGGGCGAATTAATCAACATTTCATTGAACCTTTCTAAATCTAGTTGCATAAGGTCGTAAGCCCCAACATGTTCAAAAATGACTTTTATTGCATTTCAAACCTTATAATCCTACCGATCTTATACTTCTTTCAAAATCATAAGGTCATAAGCAACATAACTCCGTCAAGTGAGAGTATAAACAGAACCTAAAATTATAATTGTGTGTGTGTGTGTGTGTGTGTGTGTGTGTGTCAGGAAAGGGACCTTAGGGTTACAAAATCGATTTTCGGGTTTTTAATGCTAAGGTCCCTTTCTTCGCGATACGTCTAAAAATTTATACATACATATATATATATATATATATATACATACATATACACACACATACACAACATACAGAGGGTGGACACGCTGGGGCTGACATGTGTGGACAACTTGAATGCTACCCGGATTGCACAACAGCAGGGGAGAAGCAATTTTACAGGCGCATTTTCAAATTTCGCGGTTTTAAAGTTGCATTCGGATTAGCCATTCGGTCAACTCCATCCATCATTGGGTCAAGTTTACCTTAGGTTTCATGATTGCGTTTTAAACTTCAAATGGATACAAGTGTCAAAAAAATATAGGTTATGTTATGTAGTAATTACAACTAATAAAAGTGTTTAATTAATAATGAAGTGAGACATGTGGACTGAGAAGTCAACGTAAATTATTTTCTGTGCGAATAACATGATGGAATGGCTGCTGAGTGACAAATACTATAAAATAGTAATAATATTCGGCGCTTCCAGTGGGCGCCCTAACAATAGAAATCTCAGAATATTCTCAGGCGAAATATCCTGGCCGGTTTGAGACTATTTGAACGTTCGATTTGAATGATTTAGTCTCAGAGATAGAGAGATCTGGGTCCTTTTCAAGGTACTTTTAGTGGTCCTTTAAGAGTGATGCATCGGCAATATAAGGTTCCTTTTGTATTCGTCACGTACCGGGCGGGCAGAGTTATTTACAGTAGTTGACCGTCGCTAACCCGACTCCCTTTTTAAATTTTTCTTCAAATTATTAACACTTTTTTTGAATTGATGAATTTTCTCATTATACTTACTTATAATTATAATTTATATAATAATATACAATTTTCTAGTTGAATTAAAAAATGTTGTCTTTTTTGGCGTATCTCATTCCATTTAGGGGCCATCCATATTCCAAGTGGACACTTTTGGGGGGAAGAGGTATGGCAAAATTCCACGCTTGGTCACGAGGGGGGCCGGGGAAGTCGGGCTAGAATCCACGTGGACACACATTTCCCTAAATCTGTGAAATCTAGGCATACTCAAACTTTTATATTATGCTCGCGCACAAGATAATTTTTATTTTTATTTTAATTATAATTTTTTCACGACTTTTTCTTTGAAATTCAAATCATGTTTAAGCTCAAGTTTCTAAGCTAATCCGAAATTTTTCAACCAATTTATCGCTCCTTTTGGACTTCTTGAGTTTGAAGACTAATAATTTCTATATTTTGATCAAATATGTCCACGTGGACAAAGTACAGGGGGTGTTGGTCTAAATTCACCGGCTGGCCACGAGGGGGGAGAGGGGGTCAATAAGTGGTAAAAATTGTCCACGTGTTATATGGATAGCCCCTTACGAGAAACGTTGTATTTATTCCAATTTTAAACATTTTAAAAAAAAGTCATCGAAAACCGTAGATTCCGAATTATTATGTTTTAGACTGTTAATTATGAAATTAAAAAAATCTATTTCTAAATTTTCCGAAATCTTAACAAAAGACCCTTGAGTGTCGGCTACTCTATTGATATGGCCTCTCTGCTTGTTATTTATGTTCCAAATCTTATTACAATTTCAGCCTCTCTGCTTGTTATTTATGATCGTATTTTTATTTCAATTTCGGAAAGGACATTTTAAAGCCTTTAAAACATTTAAACGAGCTACCTGGACCTTTAAATATATCTGAGTGTCTGCGGAGAATTTCTCAGAGCTTCTCAGAGCCTTGAGAATCTTTAGCATATACTCTGAAATTTATATCGGTAGGGCGAAGTCTTAATTGTGTTCAACGCTTATTTTAGGCATAAAAAAGGTATGTTATGAATCGACAGGATATGTTTTGAATAAAGTGAATAAAATATTACGTGCGAAAACTTTAAATTGACATTAACTACATTTATTTACAGCGATTAGGGCAAAAAGGTGAATGTGAACATAACCTCGAAATAATGACAGACAGGCCCGGCATGTTTATTATACTTCCGATTGATTATTCTTTACCAAAGAAATGCTTTGTGCTTTTGTATATTTATTACTGACAGTGTCGGCAGTAATAATTTAAACAATAATTAGTTATTAATAATTTTAACAAGTAACACATTATTTCTAGATGTAATAATAGATTTCCATTGTTTTTTTTTTCGTAGACCAATCCTAGACGAAATACCTATCAGGAAATTCAGATGGAATTAGTGCATTTCAGTTGGTGCATTTCATTCAACACTATTTTAAAATCGTTATCTCTGGAACTTATCCCAAGATTGGGGATTGATAAGCCTTAAATGAATTCTGAGACATGTTGATGGCATAGGTGTATCAGAAAGATATATCGGGGCAATATAACTTGCCAGAATTTTAATTAATAAAGTTTTTAGAGTTTTTTTATTTTAGAAAATGTTTTCTGTGCATGTCATCTCATAATTTAGTTTGACCAACCACTAAAATAAATTAGAGACTCGTTGATGATAAAAGGGTATCAGAAATAGATGTAGAAGCGAAATTTTAGCCTGGCATTTTTATTCCTGTTTTTTTAGAAATTGCTATCTCTGGATCTGATTTCCAAACTGGAATTTGGTTAGTCTCACAAATTAATTAAGGAAAATATAGATTTTTTCCTTTTCTAAATAGAAAATTCGATTTACGAGAACGTTTTAATGTCTCTTATAAAAGGTCGTCAAAATGGCGCTTATGCCCTTTCGGAATGCCTTAATCAAAATCAAACTTCTACATTCATAGAAAAAATTGTTTACAACTTTCATAGGTAAAACTCTATTATCAATATGATGGCGTTCCACTGCATCGAACGAGAGAAGTGTTCTTGTCAAAAATTGGCACAGCATTCTATCCCTTCACAAGTGATACCGATAACAAAAATAGGACAACATCCAATTGAAAAGATGGCATCTGAAATAAAATTTACGGAATTGGTGTCTTCATTTGTAACAGCATAATTTAAACTTAAACGGTAACTCAAACAAATACACGAAAACAAACTTTCGAGTAGCTTTGAATTACACTCAAAGACTTTTATTTTCTGATAAGATATCAATAATGTATTAATTTAATCTTTAGATCTGATAAAATAGATAATTATCATGTAAATACTTTTAAAAGCTGAGATTGTGAACTATCTTTGACAAAAATGCACCTTCTACATTGCCGTCATTTTTCGATATCTAACACGTTAAATTTCATATCACTTCCAAGGTGAGAAAAAAATCTTTTCATGAAAAAAAAATTGATCCTCAGTATCCAGATATCCTGTTGAATACAGCCTGCCATCGACGAGACTCGAAATTCATATAAGGATTGATCAAACCAAATTTTGAGATGACGTCCAGAGAAAACATTTTCTAAAATAAAAAAACTCTCTAAAGACTTTATTAATTTAAATTCTGGCAAGTTATATTGTTCCTAGATATCTTTTTGATGCACCTATGCCGTCAAAATAACTTAGAATTAATTTTAGGGGCTGATCAAATGGCAATTTGGAAATCAGATCCAGAGATGGCAATTTCAAAAATAGAAAAATTTCTTTAAAAAATAGAATAAAAATGCCGGCCTAAAATTTCGCTTCTACATTTATTTCTGATACCCTTCTATCATCAACGAGTGTCTAATTTATTTTGATGGTTGATCAAACCAAATTTTGAACAATTTAAAGGAATTTCAAAAGATTTCAAAGAATTTTTAATGCTTTGCGGTATTATAAAAGATTTTAAGGAATTTGACATTGATTTCACTGATTTAAGAAGATGTCAAATGTTTTAAAATTTTCAATTTATTTTGGAAGAATTGAAAGTAATATATATTGTAGGGAAATATTTAAAAAGCATTTCAGAAGATTAATTGAAAGAGATGTTCAAAAGTTTAATGAATTTCAAATATATTTTTAAGGATTTGAAATATTTCATGATATTTTAAACAATTCCAAGGAATTATCCACTGACTTTAGTAATTTAATTGATTAAGAAGAATTAAAAATATTTTAGATTATCTTGAAATATTCAAGGTACTTTGGAAGCTTTAAGAAGTTTTAAGTGATTTTAAAATACTTAAAATAAATCTTTAGGAAAATTTAAAATATTGCAAGGAATTTTCATTTGATTTATTTATACAACATTTTAAGGAATTAAAAAAATAATTTAAGGGTTTGAAAACTTTTAGAGTGTTTTAAAAGATTCCAAGGAATTTTCAATTGATTTCAGTAGTTTTAAATTATTTTAATGATTTTAGAGAACTTGAAAGATTTTAGGGAATTTTCGAAGATTTGAAGGAATTTTGCATTTATTTCCATAATTTGAGGAAATTTCAACGGATTGAAAAAATTATAGGGTGTTTTAAAAGATTCTATGGCATTTTCAAAAGATTTAAATAATTTTAATAAATTTCAAAAGAATTTTAATAGTAAAATTTGATTTCAGAAGGTTTAAAAAATATCAAGTGATTTAAAAACATTTCAACTAAATATATACAGGATTGGCTATTTAAAGTGGAAACATTTGTTTATGAAAAAAAACATGAAAAAACAATCGTTTTGTTGTTCATTTGGATAATCATTTATTTTAGTTTGGGGAGATTTGTTCCAACTACTTTTTGAAAATTGAAATCTCTTTGAGCTAAAATAAATGATTATCGTGAACAACAAGAAGATTGTTTTTCAAATGTTTTTTTTTCAGAATCAAATGCTTCCACTTTAAATGGTCAAACCTGTATTTTATAAAAAATACTGAAGAGTTTTAGAAGATTCTAAACATATTTTTTATTTTAATCATTTTAAGGAATTTTTAAAGATTGGGAATATTTTAGGGTATTTTAAAAGAATCCAAGGTATTTCCAACATATTTCAACAATTTTACGAAATTTAAAACAATTTTAGAGGATTTTAGAGGATTTTGAAAACTTTTAGTTTTCTTAAAGATTTAATGGATTTTTGTTTTGTTTTGAGTAATTTTATTGCTTCCAGAGGATTTGAAATACTGCACAGTAATTCAAAGGATGCTAAGGTATTTTCGAAAGCTTTAAAATGTTTTAAAGTGATTGTTACAGTTTTCGGAGGTCTTGAAATATTCTGAGGAATTTCTAAAGATTCCAAGAATTTTTTTTATTTGAATAATTTGAAGAAATATAAAGGACTAGAAATATTTCAAGTTATTATAAAAAAATTTAAGGGATTAGAGTATTTTAAAAGATTCAAAGGCATTTCCAAGAGAATTGAATAATTTTAAGGAGTTTCAAAAAAATTCTTAAGGCTTTGGGAACTTTAAGAGTGTTTTAAAAGAAGCTTAAAAAATGCAAGGATTTCCAAAATATTTTGAAGAATTTTAAATATTTTAGGGTATTTTGAAAGATCCTGAGAATTTTTGAATTGATTTCAGTAATTTAATGTAACTTCTGGATTTGAATTATTGTATTGTATTTTAAAAGATTGCAAGGTATTCTCAAGTTCAATGGAATTTTGAAGGATTTTGAATATTTTTGGACATTTAAAAAGAATCTAAGGCATTTTAAGTGTTTTTAATAATTTCACGGAGTTTAAAAAAATTGTAAAGGAATTAAAAAATTGAAGAGTATTTTAGAAGAGTCTATGGAATTTTTAATTGACTTCAGAAGATTTGAAATATTTTAGTGTATTTAAAAAGATTTTAAAGCATTTTCAAAAAATTTGAAAAAAATTGCACGGGGCATTGTATCAAAGAGTTTCTTAGGATATATTAAAAAAAAAAAAAGATTCAAAGGGTAGTTTTAAAAGATTTCAATAATTTGAAGTGATTCAATTCTTCCACTTTTTTCCTTTGTTATGTATTTCTCTCTAATGAGCCGAAAACGAATTAGTTTGAAAATCTAATTTTGATTTGTGAATCTATTTCATGCTCTGTTTGCATGAAATTATTCATAAGAAAATGGATTTCATTTTGATCTTTACCGAATAATTAAAAAAAAAGATTTTAAATATTTAAGGGCTTTTTAAAAGATTCCAATGTACTTTGAAAAGATTGAAAAAATTTCTAGAAATTTTCAAGGATTTGACTGATCTTAAGGTATTTGAAATATTTGCATTGGATATTAAGGAGTTTCCTGAAATTTTGGAAGATATGAGACGATTTCGTAGAATCTATTATGATATCTCGAAAGATCCCAAGTGATTTTATAAGATTTCAGAGAATTTCAAGGATTTTAAGGAATTTAACCATTCATAGATTTAGTACGAATTAAATTTTTTTTTAATATTTCGAAAGTATTAACAAAGATTTCAAAAAGTTTGAGGATATTCAGAATTAATTTAATTCTACTTAAGTCAATGTATTTTTTTTAGGGTTTCGTAGCCCCGGGATGAAACCCTTATTGTTTCGGTCGGGTGTGCGCTCGTCCATCTTACTATTTTCCAAGGAGGGGAAGTGAGGGGAGGGGAATATGATAGGGGAGGGTAGGGAAGTTTGCTATGGAAGGTTTCAACAAATTAATTAAGTTTTTTTTAAGGAAAATAATTTCCAAATAATTTTAATAACATTTGTTTGAAAAAATGTGGTTTCGAATTTTTTTTCATAAATTTTTTGTTTAAACAAAGTTTTAAATAATAGTTCAGATGTTTACGACACATGTAACTGAATTACGAACCGTTTCGTTTTTTTTAACGTGTAACTGCAAAAAACTTCCACTACATGTTCCATAAAATTCCGAAAGAAATTTCTGACAGTGGCTATTAAGACTTAATTTAACTAAATTCAATGCATTCTTTCATATATTTGTTTTATTTGTTTTTAATAATTACGATGCGTTTACGATAGCGTAAAGACGTCGCCATATTTTGTGCCCAATGATTGATATATATAAATTAATAAATAAAAGAAAAATTACCTTCTTGATCATCGTATAACGATCTAAACCAAAGACATCATGTCTCATTTCCGGAAGATTAACCCCAAGGACCTTGTCTTCGCTTCGGTTTGTTATGTTCAAATCAATAATTTCCGATTTAGTAACAGATGAAAGTTTGGTGAATATAAC
This sequence comes from Belonocnema kinseyi, assembly GCF_010883055.1. Taxonomy (NCBI): domain Eukaryota; kingdom Metazoa; phylum Arthropoda; class Insecta; order Hymenoptera; family Cynipidae; genus Belonocnema; species Belonocnema kinseyi. The sequence continues at coordinate 124,203,050 of NC_046660.1, read as the reverse complement.
TGGCTCATCGCTTTTAATGATATGAGTAGAGGGTATAAACTCTTCGCCAAAATCGATTGACGATAGTCGGTTTTCTACTGCATTCACTACAGACAAATGCTTGTTTTTAACAAATCTAATTGTCGGAACGACGCCTATTACCCGAAGTTGAGACAATTCGTGCTGAAGATGTCCTCCACATCTACGAAGGACACTTTCTGTGGATTCATCACCTGTTTTATGATTTTTACTGTGCCAAAAGACGTTCAGATGTTTGAAATCAGACGTAACACTGACGTGAGAAATATCTATGCCTCGACCTAATAGCTGGGGTGCTACTTCCCCTGTTGCCATTAAGTCGGTTATGTGTTTCATAAACAGTTTATTGAGTACTTCTGTTCTGCGAGTCCTGTGTGTTGGCACGATTTTATTGACTGTCATAGTAACAGGCTGAGCTGCCGTACCAGCACTATTGAAGAATTTTCTACAATATAAGAAACTTTCTATCATCTTGCGCTCGGCGTTAATATATGGACATATGCCTAGAACTTTCACATTTGTATGTTCCTCAAGGATATCTAAGCCATTTTAGTAAATTAAAAAGGAATTTTTGTTTTGAGGTATCTATTATAAAGTAAAGTATACTGTTAAAATGGATTTATGTAAGTTAATACTCTATATAAACAGTAATTTAAATTTTAATGAAGGCAGCTTCCCTGGATCCACCTTTTCTTCTGCTTTGTATGCTTAAAAGCTATGACCCTATAATGGCCCTATTGTATACGTCACATACTGGGCGGGCAGAGTTATTCACAGCAATTGTCCGTCACATACCCGACTCCTTTTTTAAATCTTTGTTGAAATTATTAACACATTATTATTAATTTGTTGTCTGTTTTGGCGTATCTCATTCCATTCATGAGATACGTTATATTCATTCCAATTTTAAACATCTAAAAGAAGTTAGATATGGGGCATAATTTCTGAAGTGTACCCACCTCGAAAATGAAAGTTGTCCGATCGGGCCAAAAATTAGCCCAATTGTAATTCTATTAGATAGTACCCATCGTACCAAAAATTCATTTATTTTGATGATTATTTATCAAAGTGGAAGGGGTACAATTTTTTGTTTTTTTAAGCAATTCTTACTTTCAAACAATTATAACTTTTTTCCTATTGTCTTGAACAAAATTTCACTATAAATGTTTTTAAATTTTGTCACAAACTTGCTGGCGATCATAACGATTTTTGAAAAAGTCCAAATTTGACCCTAATTTTTGAAAATGAAAAATAAATTGGACTTTTTTTGAATTTCGACGCTTTTTTCTTCAAAATATTTTCAAAAGAACGGTTAGTTTTTGCCCTATAAGACCCCCAACTTCCAGAGTGGCAGATTAATTCGTCTTTGAGTAATATAACGATACGTAAGCAAGATGCCATGATAGGGCTGGTGGCGCGCGATCTCCTCTCGTGCGCTCACGCCGAGGATCGTTGTGCAATGCTTTAGTGCCAGTTTTTTAAGTTAAGTAATATTATATGCTACCAGAATAACTGCTCTCTGCATTTTCAGGGTGAATTACCAAGAAATATCGTGACTTTAGTCATTCTCATGTAAAAATCTCTTTTTTCAATTTGAAAAAAGTACTTTTGCACGACGCCCTCTAAAAAAGTGATTAAATTTTGGAAGAATAGATGTATCAATCCTTTTCAAAAAGTGAGCCATAAAGCAACTAATCTTAAACTCCGTGGTGTTTCCGACGACTTCCGTTTGAAATTCCCTACACTACAAGAAGGATCTCAAATTTGCAGTTCATGTAGATACCAACTCATCAACTCAGCAAGAATATCATCCTTGAACTCTGGTGATATTGCAGAGTCTTCTGGTAGAGATAAAGAAAAAATTGAGGATCAAGAAATGATTTCTGACGATTATTAAGATCAGCTATATGACAGCGAAAAATATTTAGATGTCCTAGACACCAAACTACAGTGTGAAAACAAATATCATAAAGCGAGTGTTGAAGTACTTGTTCAAATCAAGGACTAATTCAATGGCTCTAAAGATGAAGAACAATTACAGCTTTTCTCGCTTGCGCCAAAATCTTGGTGACGAAGGAAACTGATGCAGGTGTTCAATACATCAGAGCGAAAAGCAAGAAATTTCAAAAAATTAGTTTCAAAGCATGGAATTCTTACGCTTCCGAATCCAAAAGGAAGAAAAGCATTGACTCCTGAAACTGGCACTCTATTAAACATTTTTTATGAACGCGATGACATAAGTCGAATGATGTCAGGGATGAAAGACTTTTTGTCGATCAAGAATGATGATAGAACTCGTTCATATATTCGGAAAAGGTTACTACTGTGTATTCTCAACGAGTAATATGCTAAATTTACATCAGAACATTTAGACCTGAAGATCAGTATTTTGACATTCACAAAAACTCATACCTTTACATTGTATTCTAGCAGGAAGCAGTTGCACACATAATGTGTGCGTTTTTGTCCATCATGAGAAAGTCAAGTTGATATTGCATGAAATAAATATTCAACATTTAATAGAGGATACTGACATGGTGCTCACAAATTATCACGACTGTCTGGATGCTATTGTATGTCCTAACTCTTCAAGTTCCTGTCATTTAGGAGAGTGTGAAAACTGTCCAAGCAGATGTACTCTGAAGACTCAGGTAATGGATACTGATGAATTCATAGATGATTTCTGTGAAAGGCTGTTAAAATTAAAAACTCATCACTTTATTTCAAAGTAGCAATCATCTTCTTTAAAAAAAACTGAAGGACAATTTATTGCCTGGAGAGTTTTTGATTTGCTTCGATTTCGCCTTTCGACAATTACGCCTTCATAATTCAGAATGCAGCGCAATCATTCCACTGGAATAAGGACCAAGCTACAATATTCACTGTGGTGATTTATTAAAAAAAAATATGGAGAGCTCAAACACGCATGTATCGCAATCATATCTGATAACTTAGCTCATGACAGAGTGGCTGTTTACGCGTATCAGAAGATAATAGTAGATTACTTAAAAACTCATTTCAGGCCAAAGAAAATCTTCGATTTCACTGATGGCGCAGGGCAACATTTTAAAAATAAGAGTAGCTTTGTTAACCTCCAAGCCCATGAAGAAGATTTTGGTATCGAAGCTGAATGGCACTTCCATGGTACATCTCATGGTAAGGGTGCATGTGATGGTATAAGACCGAATATAAAGAGACAATCAGCACGTGTAAGCTTACAATGTTCTCCGAAACATCACATACTCACGCCCCATGCTATGTTGCAGTGAAAAACTAACTGCCAGGAAAGCGAAATTTTTCAGTAGCAAAGAACATCATGCCTTAGCCACCGAGTTACTGAAAGCCAAATTTAACAAAGCTGTAACGATGCCAGATACATTACAGTACCGCGCTTTCATTCCCACTCAAGATGGAAAACTTAAACTCCAGAAGTTTTCGTCTTCTGAGAAATACGACATCTTCTCGAATGGCAAAAAACAGAACCAGCAAAAGAGGCCTGCAAAGGAAACAACTATTGAAACTATAGTCAAGAAATCAAACGTAAAGATAAATACTGGCGCGAAAACGAAAACTAATTGAAACTTCAAAAAGTTAGTCAGAACAAGACGAAAATAATAAATGTTAATTTGTCACCCTTATAAACAGTAGCATCACTTTAATACACAATTATTCTAGTAGCATATAATATTACTTAACTCAAAAAACTGGCGTTGCACAAAGATACTCGGCGTGAGCGCACTAGGGGTGATCGTGCGCCACCCACTCTATCATGGCATCTTGTTTACGTATCGTTCTATTACTCAAAGACAAATTAATTTGTCACTCTGAAAATTGCGGGTCTTATAGGGAAAAAAGTCAGCTTTCTTTTTAAAATATTTTGAAGAAAAAAATCGTCGAAATTCAAAAAAAGACAAATTTATTTTTGATTTTCAAAAATTAGCGTCAAATTTGGACTTTCTTTAAAAGCGTTATGATCGCCAGAAAGTTTGTGAAAAAATCTATAAAAAACATTTGAAGTGAAATTTTGTTCAAGTCAATAGGAACAAAGTTACAAATGTTTGAAAGCAAGGCTTTGCTTAAAAAAAAAAAATTGTACTCCCTCCACTTTGATAAATAATTATCAAAATGAATTAATTTTTGATGTGAGGGGTACTATCTAATAGAATTACCATTGGGCCAATTTTGAGCCAAATTGGACAACTTTCATTTTCGAGGTGAGTACACTTCAGAAATTATGCCCCATATACGAAAAAATCGAAACCCGTAAATTCGGAATTATTATATTTTAGGCTGTTAACTTTGAAATTAAACAAATCTATTTCTACATATTAATCCAAAAGCTTAACAAAGGACCCTTGTGAGTATCGGCCACTCTATTGAGATAGCCTCACTGCTTGTTATTTATGATCTAAGTGAGCTAGCTGGATCTTTAAAAAAAGTCTACCTGAGTGCCTTCGGATATTCTTTGAAGCTTCTCTGAGCCTGAGAATCTTCAGTGAATATTCACAGATTTCTATCGGTAGGGTAACTTCACTTTGTTTAGTGCAGAGGGTAAAACAATGGACCAAATGCATTAGATTTGGCCCATTGTGATCCTTTTTTTAAATATCGACGTACAAACTAATTTTTTTTCTATAAGTGTATTTGAAAATTATTGTTTATTTTTTAAGTACCATTTAATGAAATAATACAATGATGATCATTATTTATTATGAAGATATTACAAAAATAAAGTTTTGCCCCATACATTTGGTGCCACTGCTTTCCCCTAAGCACTCGACGAAGTGAAGTTCGCTGCCGATTAAATTAAAATATCTCATTCACGAATTTCGAGTGACGTCGCAGAAGAAAATTGCCGTATATTCTTTGTTACAAATTCTAATAATATTACTAGATAGATTAGAACAACATTTGGTTTCATTTTGAAATTTGTGTACACAGTCAAATGTTTTAAAATAAAGATCAGATCCCATAGATCGTTCTCTTTCCAATAATTAAATCTTTAAAAATAATTTATATCTATTTGAAGACAGTAGATTTCGATTGTCCAATTATGCTATCATTAATATCATTAATAAGTGTATTTAACTAATACAGCAAAATTTCCCATGATGTACGTACGAAATTGTTAGCATTTATTTTTTTATTGCAAAGTAAACTGTTCCTGACATATGCCCATTATATATAGTAAACTTAATTTTTGAAAATGATTATGTCAAAGCGACCCCAGAATATTCTGACTCACTGTGCAAAAAACTACTATGTACATAAACATACCTATTGAGTAAATGACAAGCATATATATATATATATATATAACGGCTGTCCGAAAATTGATACTCCGGATTCCGTAACCCCGCATAAAATTTGCCTAGCCACTCGAGTTGGCGCCTGATGACTGGAAAATCAATTTTGAAAAATTCAACTTTTTACCATATCGCACTGTAGGAAATTTTATGGCGCATATTTTCTCTTGGAAAAAAGTTGTATCTTCTACTGATTAATTTTCTACCAATAGATTTTTTTCCTTAAAAGATTCTTTACAACTTCATTTTTCTGTTTTTTATTAAAACTAAACTTGTTAGTAATTATACCACTAATTAGTTACAAATGGTTAGCAGAATTTGGTAAAAATAAAAAAATTTTCTCCTCAACCTGCGTCAGCCATGAAGAAATACATGCAGGACGTAAATTTCCCGTCGCCGACCGTCAAATTACATGCGAATCGTATTTCAACACGCACAATATTTTGAGGTTAGGTCTCCCTAAACTTTTCCATTTTACTCAAACATCCTTTATACTTATTGAAAATTGTAGCATTTATTATAGTTATATCGTAGTATATTAAATCTATATTAGTGTAGTATATTGTAGTATATTATATCTTAAGTTAATCAGATTATATATTGTAATTTTAAAATAAATTGCACGTATAATTCGATGCTAATTGTAAATATCACCAAAGCTTTTTTCAGTGTAGAGATTAACTAAAAATTAAGGCTAACTTCTGAAGTGAAAATGAAACGAAAAGCTTAGACAAACTATTTTTAAGTAAATATTACCGCCTTAAACTATCCTTTCTGTAGTAAATTTATATTTCTTTTTCAAAACTTGTTAGACCTAGCAATGTGGTTACCTTTTTTCTGTCATAAATCAAGTTAAAAATTTTGTAATTTGCTTGACTTTATACTGAAAACATCTTTAATATATTTAATGTATTACTCAATAAAAAGAGACCTGTTTCCTTTATTTCCAGTAGTTTACAGTAGTATATACATATAAAATATGCACTAAATTTTACTTATGCCACTATATTTGTGTCTAGCAACGTTCATTGGCTGCCTCGGCCTTGTATCGATACGCCCACTGTAAGCATATTTTGCACCTGCGCACGTGCCAAAAAGCGCAGGTCTATTTTGAAATAGTACAATTTGTCAACTAAAAATTAATATAATAGAATCAAAAACCGACTCAAATATTTCGAGGCATATTGAGTATTGCAGCATGACCTCACGCTTTTATGTTGTTAACGAATAATTCAATTAAAGTAATACTTTTCCGAAAAAACTTCATGATATCGTAACAAACATTTCTTTTACTGGAAGTTTGGGCCTACTCAGAAAATAAAAAAAAAATATATATATATATATAAAATATATATATACATACGAATGCATCAACTTGCCATAAAGATAGGCTGGGCAAGACAGTACGCGTCCCGCATTCAATGTGTGATTGACTACATCCATGGTGGCCATTATTTTTATCATTTTTCTCTCCCGGTTTTCTCCCGGTTCTCCCGGTAGAAATTCGTGATTTCTCCCGGTTTAAAAAAAAAATACTGCTG
>NC_046660.1:124175803-124196085 GCF_010883055.1 Belonocnema kinseyi | reverse complement strand
CCGCGATTTCGCTGGAAGCGGGTGCAATTATTCAGATTAGCACCCGCTCCCGGCGAAATCCTGCGGTTGTCCTTATGACAAATTTTTAAATATATATATATATTAACTTGATTTATGAGAGAAAAAAGGTAGCCACATTGCTAAGTCTAACAAATTTAAAAAAGAAATATAAATTTACTAAAGAAAGGGTAGTTTAAGGCGGTAATATTTACTTAAAAATAGTTGGTCTAAGCTTTTCGTTTTATTTTCACTTCAGAAGTTACAATATATAATCTGATTAACTTAAGATATAATATACTACGATACAACTATAATAAATGCTACAATTTTCAATAAGTATAAAGGATGTTTGAGTAAAATGGAAAAGTTTAGGGAGACCTAACCTCAAAATATTGTGCGTGTTGAAATACGATTCGCATGTAATTTGACGGTCGACGACGGGAAATTTACGTCCTGCATGTATTCCTTCATGGCGGACGCAGGTGGAGAAGAAAAAATTTTATTTTTACAAAATTCTGCTAACCATTTGTAACTAATTAGTGGTATAATTACTAACAAGTTTAGTTGTAATAAAAACCAGAAAAATGAAGTTGTAAAGGATCTTTTAAGGAAAAAAAGCTATTGGTAGAAAATTAATCAGTAGAAGATACAACTTTTTGCCAAGAGAAAAGATGCGCCATAAAATTTCCTACAGTGCGATATGGTAACAAGTTGAATTTTTAAAAATTGATTTTCCAGTCATCAGGCGCCAACTCGAGTGGCTAGGCAAATTTTATGCGGGGTTACAGAATCCGGAGTATCAATGTTTGGACAGCCGTTTCCATTGCAAACTCGAGTCCTGACATCGTTCTTCAAGTTTTTGAGAAGCAAACTATATTCGTGATCGAATTCTCGGCTCCGTGCGACTACAACATCATTACCCAGGAGAAGGAATTGGTATCAAGACCTTAAAAGGTAGCTGCAAAGGCTGTACCCAAAATATTCGGTTGAAGTAATTGTCATTGTGATTGGTGCTCTCGGAGGTGCAAAACTATAACTGATTCGGAACCTTAAAGTCATACCCGCGTGCCAAAAGTATGCCAAGGCACTTGCGAAATGGCTGCAGATAGCTATCATCCTTGGATCATCGTGCCCTGTGACCACCCATCTCACATTCGTGAGACGTGGCCATGGATGTGATTTACCGCAGTTCTGCTAGGGGCTGGTGTCATTTTTAGATGACGATTGCTCCCCGTGGGAGCATGCAGTATTTGGTGAACCTTTGTTTTTAAATTTATACATATACATATTAGGGTGGCCCAAAAAGTCACATTTGAGAAATTTTAACGGGCTTGTTGGCCAAATCGTTCTCGTAAGCAAATAAATTTATGCCTATTTTTTTATTTTCGAAAAAAAATATATATTTTCATAAATCTTTTTTCAATTTATTGTAACTATTAAAATAAATTAATTCTGTTAATTAAAATTGAATTAATCAATGATTTCATGATGTCAGTTTTTCTAACTGGCCGAAATCTCGTAACAATGCCTGGCATTAATTTGTTCTAAATCATTCATCACCCTGCGGAGAGTCTGCTGACTTGAGTTTGACGAGGGTGAGCAGGCTCGCTACGGATATGCATGTACAGCTCTCATTGCGTGTCACTGCTATTGTTCTCTATTTTGATTATTAAACAAAATATAAACATTTTATCGAAAAACCAGCTCTGCTTGATTTGATATATGGTTATTTAGATGAGGTGTGAAAAAAATTACACAAAAATATTCAACCGTGCGGCCTCAACATTCGGACGCGATTGCCATTCTGATAAAGGGCTGCAATCCAAAGCTGTGGTACATGACAATGAGTTTAATGGCAGAGTAATAATAAGTTAATAAATCAATAGCTGCTCTCTAGGTTGAACCTGTAGCTGGTGTAAGGACTTCTTTACTTCAAATCAGGAAGCTTTGAAGCCTCAGAGCGAGTTATAAAAATATTTTGTTTTGAAAATAATAAATAGGCATACATTTATTTGCCTACGAGAACGATTTCGCCAACAATTCCGTTAAAAGTTCTCAAATGTGATTTTTGGGCCACCTTAAAACATATACATGTGACCAATCGATAGTTTCCAAGCTACTCTTTCATTTCAAATAATCAGAATATTTTAAAGTTCATTACTATTATTGTTATTAAGCACAAACATAGACATAATAAGCGTACGCGGAGACGAAACGAGAGGCCTGCGAAAACCAATCCCACCACCCATAGCGAAACGAGTGAACGAAAAGGATACTGTACAGCAGGCCTGTCCAGAGAGGGGAGTTCGACTCAAACACCACATGATTTAGCCATGAGAATCGTCATAACTACACGAAAAGCGATTTGGGACCTTAAACTCACACACCAACCCCCACTTGCTGCCGGACCGGCTTCGTGGTTGTTCGTGGCGCGTGCCACGTGACGCACATTGTAGAATTCAGTACCACAGGTAAGTTTTGAAGTAGGTGCTTTAGGGCGACTAATTTGAAATGCAATATTGTTATTTTAATGCTGTACATGTAAGATGCAACTCGAACGAAAGAGAAATGTTTACTGATATCGTAAGCTTGAAAAATTATATCTTTTTTCGACAGGAATATGATTTTATCACTATTGCAACAATTTCAAAATATGAATAGTTAACATATTATTACATTTTACTTTACAATAATAAATAAAGAAAATGTATAAGCGCCATACCTTTCAATAGGTATGTTGCAAGATCCTGATTTCAAGTAATTTTGAGAATTTCTTTGTAAAGTGTGAGCTAATGTTTAAAAAATGTTGAAATCATTGCCCTTCAATATTTATAAAAGTTTATACATTAAATGTGACTTTATTTCAATACAATAACATAGTGTAAAGAATGTAATTTTCTATTTTATTTCTAATTATAGGGGAATTAATGTACTTCCCCTATTTGTAAGACTTATGCATTCTTTTACTGCTAATATATTAATGAATTAAATTCCAAATTACTTCAATTTATTTTATGCTTAGTCGCCTTAAGACACCTTCCGAGATACTATGTATCTACAGCACTGGAGACCTCCCTTCCATTTCAGAAACCGACCACCACCGAATCTGAGTAGAGAGACTGGTGGTAGAACTCAAACATCTGGTGATTGAGTGGAACTTTCAAATGGTTGAAATTCGGATTCTACGTTAATTCTCATTAGAAGGTTACAAAGTAATCGCAATAGTTTTCTGTATAACGTTAAAATGTTAAAAATATATATAAGGCTTATAACGCCTGTTAAAGGCTACACTTCAAAAGCATCATCTGTAAGTAGCAGTCAACAGGCGTTATAGGTCTTATATTTTTTTAAACTTTTTACCGTTGAAAAAAAACTATTGCGATTACTCCGTGACCTTCTAATGGAAATTTTAACGTAGAATCTAAAATTCGCCAATTTAAAAGTCGATCGTGCTGTTTTTTTGAGTTTTTGTTGCATGATACGGAAGGGATACAATATGGATACTATGAGGATACTCTGTAGAGTATCCTTTCCATTCACGCAGTCCGCTAGGGACTCACCACTACTGGGTATAGCCGAAGCGGACCGATGCGAGCAGAGCTCATGGATAGAGCAACTACGGGTGTCGTGGTAAGTGGAGGCGGTGTTTTTTGTAGACGCTTCCCCACTACTCAAATCCTGGCTTGCGGACTCTGCTACGATCGACCGTCGTAGTAGTTTTTTGCACAGTGAGTCAGAATATTTTGGGGTGGTTGTGACATTATCATTTTCGGAAATGAACTTTGTTGTCCAAACGAAAACATATTCCATCACAACATTAAAAAACTGCTACAAAAGCTCTTATGAATTACGTTTAGTTCATGTTAAACTTTTCGCAAATAGTGGAGAGAAGGGTACGTTCTACATATCTGGTGAAAGATATTATAAACGTAGATGCGGTGCGGGCTTAGATATTCTCAGTTAACCATGTTAAAAAAAATGTTTAAATGTTAAACCATGTTAAAAAAACTCTTAATTTTTTAATTTAAATTGTTTCAATAATTAATAGTTCTTGTAAATTTACAAAGCAACATTGAAAGGATTCATCGAATGGACCTTCCTAGTTGATTTCGAAAACAAATTTACTCGTAGGATAAAGGCCACTCTTAATTTTTTAATTAAAATTGTTTAAATAATTAACAGTTCTTGTAAATTTGAAAAGCAACATAGAAAAGAGTCATTCGAGAGACATTTTTAGTTCACTCCGTAAACAAATTCACCCATAGAAAAAAGGTTAAACTCTTAATTTTGCAATTGAAATTCTTTAAATAATTAATAGTTGTTGTAAATTTGCAAAGCAACATAGAAAGAAATTATTAGATAGACATTCTTAGTTGAGTCCGCAAACACATTGACTCTTAAAAAAAGGGCACTTTCAATTTTTTAATTAAAATTGTTTAAATAATTAATACATCTTGTAAATTTGCAAAGCAACATAGAAAATAGTCATCCGATAGACATTCTTGACTTCGTAAAAAAATTAACTCGTAGAAAAAAGGTCAAACTCTTATTTTTAAATTGAAATTCTTTAAATAAATAATATTTCTTGTAAATTTACAAAGTAACATAGAAAAGAGTCATCGGATGAACATTTTAAGTTGATTACGAAAAACAAACTGATTCGTAGAAAAAAGGTTAAACTCTTATTTTTAAATTGAAATTCTTTAAATAAATAATAGTTCTGGTAAATTTACAAAGTAACATAGAAAAGAGTTATCCGATAGACATTCTTAGTTGGCTCCATAAAAAAGTGTCTCTTAGGATAAAGGACAAACTTTTAATTTTTTAAGTAAAATTGTTAAAATAATTAATAGTTCTTGTAAGTTTGCAAAGCAATATAAAAAAAGGGTCACCGGATAGACATTTTTAGTTGACTCAACAAACACACTGACTCTTAGAAAAAAATTTTTTGCAAAGCAATATAGAAATGAGTCATCGTACAGACATTCTTAGTTGACTTCGAAAACAAATTTACTCGTAGGATAAAGCCCAAACTTTTAATTTGTTAATTAAAATTGTTTAAATAATTAATAGTTCTTGTAAATTTGAAAAGCAGCATAAAAAGAGTAATTGTATAGACATTCTTAGTCAACGCCGTCAAAAGATTGACTCGTATAAAAACGGTTAAACTCTTAGTTTTTAAATTGAAATTCTGTATATAATTAATAGTTCTTATAAATTTGCAAAGCAAGATAGAAAGCAGTCATCGCAAATACATTGACTCTTAAGAAAAGGGCACTATTAATTTTTCAATTAAAATTGTTTAAACAATTAATAAATCTTGTAAAATTGCGAAGCAGCATACAAAAGATTTATCGTATAGACATTCTTACTTGAATCCGTACAAAAATTGACTTGTAGAAAAAAGGGCAAACTCCTAATTTTTTAATTAAAATTGGTTAAATAAATAACAGTTCTTGTAAATTTACGAAGCAATATAGAAAAGTCATCGGATTAACACTCTTAGTTGGCCTCCGCAAACGAACTGGCTCTTAGAAAAAAGGTCAATTTTAGCTTTTTAATTAAAATTGTTTAAATAATTAACAGTTTATATTAATTTGCATAGCAAAATAGAAAAAAGTCACCGGGTAAACATTCTTAGTTAACTTCGTTAACAAACGTACTTGTAGAAAAAAGGACAAACTCTTAATTTTCTAATAAAAATTGTTTCAATAATTATTAGTTTTTGTAGATTTACAAAACAACATAGGAAAGAGTCATTGGATAGATATTCTTAGTCTTAATTTTTAAATTAAAATTGTTTAAATAATTAATATTTCTTGTCAATTTACAAAGCAACATAATAAATTAAACGTATTCTTAAAAAATAGCCATTTATGAAAATTGTTTAATAATTACAATGTTTGGATATTAAATAAATGTTTTAAAAAACAAATGTGAGCTCCACTTGAATTCGGTACGATTGCTAGGAATGTTTACATCCATAATGTAAACAGATCCCTCGAACATGCCTTGACGCCTTAGAGCTAGCTTTAAATAAAATGCAAGTCAAAATTGTACAATTCAAACTCCAGACTTGACATGTATCTCTAGCGTTTACCGCTGCCAAACGAATCATTCGGGAAGCGCACTTCGGTGGAAATGTCTTGACTTCATAAGGGTGCTTTCATGCCTCTGCAAGCAGGCAGTCTGAATGCAGAAACCCCATAAGAGTGAGATAGAGAATGATCCATCTCTTTCACTCTTATGGGTTTTCTTCATGCAGGCTGCCTGCTTGCAGAGGCATGGAAGCACCCTAATACGCAGCGTTGTTCTTAACCTAAAAATGATTCTAGATCTCATTTCGGTGCACATGCGCTGCCTTCATAAAAGATTCCCTTGATCTCGATTCTAAACTCGATTCTAAATAATATGCGGCGCGTTTAAATCTAACCAATAGGTGAAGACATAATGTGGCTTTAGACTTCGAGATTATATCGCAACCTCTTTTTTATGATAGAATTCGTCTAATCAAGTTCTCGTATGTATTTTCCAATTTCTTAATTATTATATATTCTAAAATTTTCATAAAAATATAATTATACTTTCAAGTGATAGGAAAATTGTTCTTTTTGGTTTTAGATGTTAAGACGGCAGTTCTAAGCCAGTTTACGTTTCGAATTGGCAAACAAAATTAAACGAAATATTTACGTACGTTATATGATATAAAATTTTAAATGCAATTAATATATAGAATTAAAAGTTTGTCATGAGGACAACCGAAGGATTTCACCGGGAGCGGGTGTAAATCTGAAAAAATGCACCCGATCCCAGTGAAATCGCGGTAAAATTTCAGCCACAACCACGTCTCACGACCGTGAGATAGGTGGTTATAGTCTGTAACGGAATCACTACGACGATCCGGCAAAAGTCTGGTGCACCCTGAGGACACGGAGCGACCCAAGGACGACCGCCTTCTGAATTTTTCCCGCAAGTGTTTTAGCATATTGTTCACTCGCAGGGATGCTTTTCAGGCTACTAACCAGTGAAAGCTTGGCACCTCCAAGAGCGCCGATGATAAAGACGATCAGTTTAACAGAATATTCCGGGTACAATCGTTGCAACTCCCTTATAAGGTCTGGATACCTCTCTTTCCTTTCATTCTCCTTGGCTATGATGTTTTTGTTAGCTGGCGCCGAAAATTTGATAACGAACATGGTTCGCTTCTCGAAGTCAAGAAGAACCATGCCAGGCCTCGAGTATGCAATAGAAACAATTGTCGAGAATATAAATTTTCAGTATATGCGGCACTTCTCATTCTCGACAATTTACTCGATTTCCCTAGGAGCATTTAGAGGAGCGATATTAAGGTTGATGCCGTAAGAGTGACAGAGATGGTAATAAAGCACTCCTAATGCCGCATTGTGTCTCTGGATGTAGGTTGTTGCCGCATGAGTTGGACAACTAGATAATATGTGTACCAAATGCTCGGGTTGTGCATAGCATGCCCTGCAGCTATCATCGGGAATGTCTTGGCTCAAAATGTGGCGACGGTATGGTAAGGTACAAATGACACTGTCCTGACATACCAAAATGACACCCTCCGTGCCAGACTTAAATCCGGGTGATTTAAGGAAAGCAAAAGTTAGCTCACACGACCTTGACTGATCCTCCACATTTCTGTGGAAGATGCCGTGCTTCATGATGCCGGAATTCATCCCTCTTAATACTTTTTTCACCTCCTCGGTAGTGATGGGTGGGCATTCTTCATCAGGTGTTATGAGGGCACTACACAGCTTCTACACAGCACTACACGTCAAAGAGTCAAGATGGGTCACAGAGAAACTATTGATTTTCTCTGACTCACCTCTATCTCCGCTCTAGACTTCTCTTAGCGTCAGATAGTAACCGTATTCTCTCAACAATATGCTGCCTGATGGTCAGCAGTTTTGACTTGTTAAGTGTGTGATAACGGGTGCGGAGTTCGCGCGCGAACTTTTGAACCTTGGCGATAAAATCCCTGCCAGATGTGATGTAGTCAATCACGCACCGAATGCGGGACACGTTCTGCCTTGCCGTAGTGTCTTATAATCAACCGATGGTTTCGTTTTACGGTTCGCATCGGCTAAAGCTCTCGCTGCATTATACACACAACAATTGATAGTCCAGAGGTCGGATTCGTCGGAAAAATGTCCACGAAGCTCGTCATCCATTTCAGCCAGATCTTTAGGCTTGAGAGAAACCTGGGCGTTGATGTTTCTCCGGTTCACAAAACATCGCTCTTCCTCTATCGGTTGCCTTCCCGCTGTTGGTCTTAGTGTCGCCTCTTTTTCTCTGTTGCCGGCTTGTTCTGGCTGTGGTAGAGTAGGCGTTCTGCTTACATAGCCCCTTTTTTCGACCACTTCGGCATGATTTCGCAGACGTTGATGCGAAAAGCGCGATAGCTCCGGGTGTTTCTCGCACCACAGAGCATGCAGTCGTGCCATGTAACCTCCTTCAGGGGCCACACTTGCATCGTAGCACTCTAACGAGTCGCTATTTAGTTGCTCCGTCCACTTAAAGGTCCTAGGGAAAGGGATACGTCCATCCTTGCAGAGCTCCGCATGCAAGGATAGGGCTGCCTACTCTGAGAGGTCACCCAATATCCCAGTCACCGTTCCAGATACCTCACCCAGGTGCCATTCAGCTTTTGACACGGTTTTCACACCTCAGTTTGTGGGTTAATTACTTCGGGACCACCCCTGGACAATTGTCCGCGACTGCCTATTCATTTTTGTAACCATATTCAACAGAAACCCTTGGCACAGGGACCCTCTATCCGCAACCCGAGGACGCGTTCGGTGGCTTTGTCATGGGCCCTTCGGTGTGATTCTAAAGGAATCAAAATCTAATATCTCTTATATATCTTCTTCTAGAATTTTTTTCAATTTTATATATTCTTTAAAATATTTTGAAATATTTTTAGGATGACTGATAATTCCCGAATAATAAAATTCCCTACACTGTAAACTTCTCGAAATTATAAAATGCCGAAATCTGAGAATCCCGAATTTAAAAATTCCAGAATAATGAAATTCTGGATAGTTTACAATATTATCGAATTTGAAAATTTTCGAATAATAAAATTCCAGGCCAAATGCTGTCCAATTATAAAATATACAAACTGGAAAAATTCTGAATTGCAGAAATTCAGAAAATAGTTTTGTAATCAATATTATTTATTAGAAATACAAGAATCAAATATTTTTATTATTGGCCCTTTTTTGAATGTTTAATTTTTTATATTATTGTTTTAATTTAAAATTAAAATAATTGTATACAAATATTATACAAAAATAAATTTAAAAACACGTAAGCTTCGAAGGAAACAAACTTTCCAGCATTCAATTCAGACTGATTTTGTGCAAATTTTTATTTATTTATTTTTTGATAATCATTTTATTTTTTCTAACGTTTTTTGTAATTTACAAAAATACAATGCACATCTTTAAATAAGATTTTTTATCCAAAAATACATTTGTTCAATTATTGTTATTTTAAATTCAAAGAATCTTTTTTTTTAATTTTAAACATTAAAAAAGTTTTTTTTTATATAAATATTTTATTATTCTATTTGAAAAAATATTTTTTAACAAACTATTTTTTTTAATTGTTTAAATTAGAGAGTTGTCTAGCCCGAATATTTCATAATTCGGAAATTCTCTGTCTGGAATACTCAAATTCAGTAATATTATAAATTGTTAAGAATTTTTCAATTCAGGACTTTTCTATGTCGACAATTTTATAATTTCGGGAATTTGTACAGTGTCGGGAATTTTATTTTTCGGAAAAAGCGACTGAAAAATGAAGAAAAATAAAATTCCCTACATTTTGAAATTCGTGAACTGCAAAATAACCAAATAATCAAATTCCCGAAATTATAAAAGTGCCGAAATATAAAACTCTCGAATTGAAAAATTCACGAAAAATAAAATTCCCGACAATAAGACATTACTGAATTTGATTGTAACATTCAAATATTAAATTTATCACTCTGAAATTATGACAATTTATTTTCGAATTGTTTACTACTGAAGATTGTTGTTGTTTTTTTTCTAAATTGAATAGGTTAAAAATCGAATAGTTTATACTGAAATAATGCTTCAATAAGATTTCGAAATTGAACAAAGGCGTTCATTTAGGAATCTATTAATTTGAAGTAGATTTTTGTGTCCCTACTAAGGCTTCCGAATTAAATTAGTTCAAATTTTAACGTTAAAATATGTCAATTATTTCATTTTCAACAGATCAAGAATCGTCTTGTAAAATTAATCCCTGTTCAATTTTTAATACTCGAACTACAGTTCAATTTTTAAATTTACTTTCATTTCCCGATTTTTTCCCGGCCGCGAGTCTAGCTCAATATTTACAACAACTTTCATTTTTTTGAAATATTAATTTTTTGATTTTACACTTACGGGACAATAATTTAATTCCTTGAAAGATTTTCTACAAATCTCGTTGATAATTTTTTTATTTTAAGAATCGTATGTTAAAATTATACTATGTTTATTTTTATAAACAATATTTTAATTCAATAAAATTCTTGCAGTAGGTGTTTCGAAGAGATTTTTTTAAATCTTTCGGGGAATAAAATGAACATTTATAGGTCAACCAAGGTTTGTTTTCTATACAAAATTTGGCTTACGTCTAATTTTTTCCAGTTTGTTTTACTATAATACAATTTAGGTTTGTATCTTTGGGCGAAGAAATCTGTTCTATTGTTTGACAAATATTCTTTAAAAATCAATATATTGCATAGAAAATTACCCTACGTGACCTTTAATTATAATTTTATAAAAAAAACAACAGATTTCAATATTTTCTATGAAAAACACAATCCATGAGTGACATAACGAAATCGGAAACAATAAGAGTCAATTTATTCAGAAACAAGCACTTTGAACAAAAATTACCTTGAGCGAAAGTTAAGCATATATTTTTTAATTTGGACAAAAATCAGGCATTATTTTCTTACAAAAAAAAAAAATAATTTGCATGGGTGCCAAATGATCAAAAAATAAATCTAACTTAAAATGGCACCCTCTTAAAAAGCTTTTTAAAATAAACATTTGTTTAGTTCTTTCGAGCACTCCTAATTTTTAATAGTCCTACTTTCAAATTGATCTGAATTTATACAGTTCTAATCGTTTTACAATAATTATTCAAGGATTAAAAGACGTTCATTTCTAATTATACAACCTTATACGATTTTAATTTGTCACTAAATAATTTGAAATTTATTATTAAATGTCTTACATATTTAAATAGCTTTAAACTTCCAATTATTCAATATACTGAAGACTACAAATTTAAAACGTCTCAACTATTAAGGCTTTACATATTTTTGAAATTGCTGTTATGGAGACTGAATTTCAACTTTTTCGCGTTGTAGCAGTGACTCGGTAAAACTCTCTTTCTGTCCCGAATAATAAAACTCCAAAGCCAATAAAATTCCCGAAAAGTTTATAATATTACCGAATTTGAAAATTCCCGAATTCAAATTGTTTCTTAATCAATATTATTTATTTATTAAAAATACGATAATAAAATTGTTTATGAAATACATTTTTGTTTAATATTTAGTGTTAGAAAATTATTGTTTAAATTTAAAACTAAAATAATTATACAAAAATTGTATAGACAAATTAATGTAAAAATACTTGTGTGCCTCAAATAGAAAAACAAATTTCTCCCTAAAATTTCCTTCGAATTTGTGTAATTTAAGAAAATAATATTTACATTTTCAACCCAAATAAATAAATACACTGTAAAAAAAGTTATGTTGAAAATCACATTCGACCGTAATTTAACTTATCTGAGTTTCAGAACCTGATTGTGAATAAAATAGTAAGTTAACGAGACGTTATTACTGATTAACAGTGTGCTCTAATTCAATTGAAATGAACATTGTGATAAAACCGTGACCTTGGTACTTTGAAAGTGGACGTATAAAATTGTAGTGTTATATTGAAAATAATTGACCTAGATACAAAGAGCATTGCACTTACATAAGACTGTGAATTTACAAATAAAAGCGTATTCACAATTTTTATGCGTCATTTAAATTGACAGAATGTAGAAGTGCTTCATAGAGAGCGAAATTACATGCAGTATGTTATTGCCACTGATGGAGACGCGTTTCGGACCTGATCAACAAATCACAGCAAAATCCGAAGTTCTGAGCAGTCGTGCAAATAACAGAAAGCAGACCGACAAGCCTTCAGGCCGGTAAACCAACGACTTTTTCCATGGTGGTTTGAGTGTGAAATTGTATTTCTTATAGTGTTCTATGATTCTACCTCAATCTCTTTAACCCTTAAAGCGCCCTAGGAGTCGTGGGCGACCCCAATTTTTTTAGCGCAATTATACAGAAGCCCCCTTTGGGAATTTGAATTCTGTGGAGTCCTCCAGTGTTAGTTAAACATTTCTTCTCTCGATCTATACCACTGGCAAGTGGCTGTGTAGATTATTTGATCTGCAGCAATAGTTGGAAGCAGTCGCCGTCTGGCTGGGGGTCGTCCACGAGCCCACATGCATGCCGCTTGGTGATTTTTTCAGAACAAATTTTTCATTTTTATTTTAGAAAAATATTGAGTGTCCTAGTGAAAAGGAGTGTGAGTACTGCAAAAAAGTGTCTAGATTTTTTTGCAAGTGCTCGTTCCTAATATATCTCGAGAAAAGAAAGAGTTAATAAATGTGCAGTAAAAAAGAAGATAACAAGGCCCAAGAGGTTTGTTATTCGTGCAACCAACCGGTGTGTCCAAAGCATCGGGTATTCATGTGAGGAAATTGTGTCCGTAGATAATAGCGCTTTCATTATTCATTATTTTCTCATTTGTGATCATTTTGTAACGATTAATCTTCAAAAATAAAGAAATTACATGAGAAAATAATGAAAAAATCATTAAAAACCGTTCCTTTCACTTTTCATGAAATGGCCCACTTCAGATTCCCAAATAAATACCTTTTTTCGGAGCTGCACTATTGTCGTTTTTTTTGTAGTTGAAGAGCTACATTTTGATAGTTACAGGTTGAATTTTCAGGTGAAAATATTGAAAATTGACTGATTTATGATTTTTT
Source organism: Belonocnema kinseyi (assembly GCF_010883055.1). Taxonomy (NCBI): domain Eukaryota; kingdom Metazoa; phylum Arthropoda; class Insecta; order Hymenoptera; family Cynipidae; genus Belonocnema; species Belonocnema kinseyi. The sequence continues at coordinate 124,182,984 of NC_046660.1, read as the reverse complement.
GTGTGAAAAAAGTCATTTTTCACGTTTTTGTAAGTATTTCTTTTTTCTGACGCGCACCAAAATTTTTTTCACCAATGAAAGGATAATTGGAGAGTATCCAGTAATTTTGTTGAATTGATATAACGGATACTGTCTTCGCAGGATGAAAATTTCCGACTGGGGTTACCCACGGCCCCACATGGCGCTTTGTGAAATTATTAGATAGAATGGCGCTTTAAGTTTTAAAGATATTCCTCATTATATTCGCTTGAATACGAAAATAAATAATTATAACTAATTACAAGCACCGGCTGCTACCTTCGTCTAGGTTGTTTCCATAAATAAGCTATTATAATTGTTCTTTTTGCTTTAAAAAATTAAGTTCTTCATAATCGTATTCCTATAAGGAGTACGATAAAATATTTAATTATACAAAAAGTCGTTGATTTCACTTAAAAATTTATTTACTGATATTTACAGTCTACTGTTGCAAGCTCTATAAAGTAAAAATATCCTATTGCAGACAATCAAGAACCATACAACTTCTTCTTGGGTGGATAACTGCCTTTTCCTGGCCTTACGTTCATGAAAGCTTTCGAATGTCTCTTTGTATCCTTTATTTTTAACGAACCCTTTTCGAAGGTGAATTCTGTAACTTTGAACTTCGTGCAGATATTTCATGAACATTCATCCCGACTTCGGAAATAAGGCTGTCAATCCGGGACGTTCAAAAGAGAGTTTTCGGTTTGATAAATACCCTGGATAATATGAAAATTGTGAAAGAGCCACAAGATGAACTAAAATAAAGTTTTATCATAATACACACCTTGGCCTTTATCCTTTTATACGATTGTTTTTATTTTTTTACTCGTAATTAATTCACAAATACAAAAAGTATTCTTTTAATTCTCTCCATGGAAGATGTTTTCGTAAAAGATAATTCAACTCGCACTGTTGAATCTTTGATTAGAATTTGCAAATTTAAAACAAATTTTACGTAAGTTTTTATAAACTTCGATGTTGCCTTTATCTCCAAATAATTTGTTTTTATCATCGTAATTATTATTTTATTTTCAATTTTTGCATATCTTATAATGAAAAAATGCATGCTGCGCGGGCATATTCTCATTCTGCGCAGTACTTCGCGCCAAGTTTGGGCGCGCCTGGCGCGCGTACGTTTTCGTACGCTTCATGCGTACACTTCAATTACATTTTTCCAAATATTATAATTATTGTTACTTAAATCGAAAACTGTGATTTAAACTTCTGAGGAATTACAGTCATAAATTGGATAATTTGGATTGATATATCTTAAAGCGCTTCAAACGGCTGTCAAATTCGCTAGGGGCTAACTAAATCAAAACAGTTGAATTGTTGAACGCCATATTTTAAGCACATAATCTAAAGGCAATTATACCGCTCGGTTCAGCTCGCTTTTTCCCGAAAATGTCCTTTTTGTTGTTTTTTTGCAAATGAAAATGGAGTATATTTTCCCGCTTGAAAGTCGCACTATCTATACAGGAACACGGCAGTTTAGTGAGGGCGAGGGGCAGGAGCGGAAAGCGGGGAACTCGCCTGTATCTTCAAGTGTATTTTTTCTGGCTTAAAAGTGGCGCATCTGTGCATTTATGTATATGTATGAATGTGAGGGTGGTTTTCATTTCCAGAGAAAATCCGTAATTTTTTTTCGAAATTCAAATATCTACGTGCCACCTCCAGATCCCATTTTATTAACATGGGGAAAATTTGTATTTTCTAAAAATGGAACACATGCTTTAGGGTTTCATCGAAATGTGCCAAGTTTTGGAATGATAGAAGAGGAGTGTATACAAAAGTAATCCATACTAATAACTGTTATTTTTAACGCAACCCCCCTCCCCCCTCCTGCAACGCCCAAATATGATATGTGTTATTGTTGATTTTTAGCAATTTCTGTCGTCGTTTTTTACAAATAATTACTAATGGACAATTGTAATATTTCCCATGGCCTTTTCAACAATGTTTAATTGTTGAAATAAATTTAAATTATTTAAACAATTATTTATTCCCAAAATATATCAAATATGATCGTATTTTCTGATTGAAATGTAATAGTTTGCAATATCTTGGAGTATTACGTTTTGTTAAAAACATTGTATAATTATTTAAACAATTAATTTTTTTATTTACAAAATTTCTAAAAATGGAGTCAGAGCTTTCCAATTTTTTCTCAAATTGGTTTCCTCAATCAGCGATTCCCAAACTACTGCCGACGGTCACCGGCCCGACCGCAGTCGGGGAAAGCAATCCCGGGCTAGGCAGCTTCCGAAGGGGCAGCCCCCCCCCCCCCCGTTATGAGGACCCTTTCATTGTCATGAGATTTAAAGCTGTTTCAATAACTAAAATCCTAAAGACATGGCTCAATTCAATTCTAATTATCTGAATCATTTTCCTGATGTAATTTTAAGAAAATGAAAAAAACCTTGATGAAAATCCGTTAACATTTCGAGTAATTAAGCATATCTTTAAGTGCATGCAAAATTACAAGAACTGTCAACTGGCCTTGAAGATATTAACCGATTTTCATCAACTTTCTTTTAATTTGCTTAAAATTAGATTAGGAATTTGATTCAACTAATTAAAATTTAATTTATTAACATTATGACACAATTTAATTTTTCTCAACCGGTTCTAATTCTCTCGCGTGAAGCATACAACCTCCAGCATGACCGACAGTTAAGTATCCTCCTTGGGTTCAAGTAGAGGGAAAAAAATTGTAGGCTGGCGGCCCTGTCCCGCCCTGAAAACTGCAAAAAAGTTTGGGAAACGCTGTGCTAAACTACTTTTTCTTGAATAAATACATAATTTTCCAACTTTAAATGCTTGATACGATTTTAAACATATTTTTGGGGAAAATAATTGTTTAAACAAATTATATTTGTTACTAATAAATAGTTAATATATTTTTTTATACACTGTAGTCAGAAAAATAATTTCATGTGTTTTATTTTATTTTTCCTTAAGTCATCGAGAAAAAAACTGCTACAGCAAATAAAAATTGTTTAAAGAAATGGGGTTTTGTTAATAATTAGAAGAAATGTATCAAAATTATTTAATTAATCCAGAAAAAGTATTTTAGGTTTCAAATTTTCAAAAAGCTATAACTTTTTTAATGTTGGTCTAATATAAAAATTTAACTAAAATAGTTTTCAAGTATATCTGATACCTAGTGAAAACTTAAAATAAATTTCCGAATATATACGAACATTTTTTTTCTTCAATTTTTTGAAATTTTCACAATTTTCAAAAGTATATAAATTTTGTAATTTTCATCGAAATTGAAAATTCCATTTGGATAATTTGCAAGTCTTCTGCCCATAAATTAGGAACTTTGACAACAATTTCTCAAATTTTTAAAATTCTTACTTTTGGTTGGAAATGTCTGGTTGACAAACTTAACCTTCATTTTGGGACCCATGAAAAGTTTATCAAAGGATGATTTTTACCAAATTACGTATCGTTCGTCGTAATCATATTCAGCAAGTTTCTTTCTTTACCGACTGATTGTCAATTTACAAGCCCTACGTTTTTTCAAGCACTTGGCTCTGAATTTACACGCAATGTGTTTTTTTAAATCGCGTTTGTTTCTTTACGCAAGTGTCTCGTTGATTCACGCGAATTCTTGTAAATTCACTACGTATTATATGGGTCAATTAGTTTCTAACGTAATACGATGAAAAATAACAGCATTTTTTTACAGTGTATATTTTGTTTTAATTATTGTTATTTTAAATTTAAACGATAATGTCCAAAAACTTTAAACACTTAAAAAGTTGTTTCTTTGGTATAAATATTTGGTTATTTCAATTACAAAAAATATATATATTTATCAAATAAAATTTTTTTTAGCATTTTTTTATCTCGAAATTTCTTTCTAGTTTTATTTTTAATTAAAAATTTGATTTTTCGAAAACTTTTTTTAAAATAATTTTTTAAAAGGACTGTACAGAGAACCTGGCTCAAGCTTCAGATCTGAAAAAATTGAGTGCACCTCGATAGGGCAGAAATGTGATGTCCTATATATATACTTCCCTCATTCTGATTCCCCGTACCGAATCTATGTTTATAATATCTTTGATTTGGCATAAATAGCAGCAGACTTACTTTTTCTTATTACCATTCATCATCTTCCTCAAAAATCTGCCTTCCCTTGAAATGTTATATGAAACATTGCTTGAAGAAATGCATCGCCATAGGTTATAAGGCGTAACTAAATTATGCATTTGCAATACGGTTGGTTGCATTTTCCTCGAATACTACAATGAAAAATGAGCAAAAACAAGATATTGTCATAATAAATATAACACTAAATAATATAGGAGAATTATGAAATTACTTGGCTGCTGGAATCCGACGATTTTCAGGAATATTTTCCTTTGAAAAAGAAGGTCAAGGCAATAGACGATGATGGCACATTATATGAAAAGTATAAATATCTGAAAAAAATATTTAAAACTGCTCATGGATCATCGACGGCTTCGACAAATAACCCTATTGACTGGATACATGATCCAACAAAGCATGATCCTGCCAGGCGCAAGTAAAAAAATGTCAACGAATCAGATTTGTCACCATTGGGCACCCGACCTTTCTGACATCTTGGATCGGGTGCGTCAGTTGGCTTCCCCTTCCATTCGCGCCAATGCAGTGAGTATGGTGGGAGGCGTCGGTTCACTCCAAGTCGAACGTATTTGAGCATTGAATTGGTGGGACCATGGTTTGTTGGATCATGGATTGGATATATACACGATGTACTATGATCTAGAAATACACGGTCTAGCCACGCGCAACTCAAAAGAAATTAACTAATAGCAAAGATATTAGGTCCTTGGCGCGACATGTACCGATTGGTTCCGCCACATGTTTGTAGAGGCGCGACAGGTGGCTATATATTCGTTCGCGCCAAATTATAGTGCATTTAAAATCCAAAATGGTAATAATCTAATTTTACTTTATAAGTGAATGGAAAAATAATTTTAATTGAGGAAAAGATCTTGAAGGAATTCGAAAACTTTAAAGACTTTTTGAAATCAAAATTATACCCAAAATGTAGCAAAGCTGTTAGTATAAAATAGTAATCACAAATTTGAATTTAAAAGTTTATTTTTTATTTAAGTTATAATTTTTTTGGAAATTAGTAGAAGAGTGAGTATGAAGATACAGTTAAGTTTTATTTAAATTTAAATAAACTAAAAAAGCTGTCTGGTTAAATCAACCAGAATTGTGGTTGAATATGTCCTTACTATTTTTTTCTGGTTGAAGAAATAAAAATTCTGAAAAGAAATTTCTTTATAAAAACTTATAACAAAATTTTTTTCCTAAATTTCCTTATAGACCTAGACAAATGTCTTCTGAAATGTTGCATTTTTTAAATATTAGTGAATTAAGTGGTATATGAGTTTTTTAACAACTGTAAAGTGTAAGAAGCAATTTCGAAAGTCAAAGGAAATTACAGCTTGCTTCTACAGTTTAGCTAAGGCCATGTTATAAATATGAACAATTTTTTCAAATTGAAATAAGAATTAACTCACTTTTATAAAAAAAAGTTTGCTTAATTTTTTTTATTATCATTTAATACTAAAACTTGACTTAAAAATTGCCATAATTTTCGTCTTTTTGTTGTTTTAATACATGAGCCAATTACATTTTTTAAACCGCAACCATGAGAAATAATATAAACCAATACTATAAATTCACATAACTATTATGTACTTCAATAGTCTATATTTTTTAAAAGAATTTGACGCTGTTTTTATTTTATTTTCAATAAATATATAAGTTTTCTTAGTTTTTCATTTAGTTTCCTTTAATTATTTCCTTTATTTCTTTATTTTGTATTTATTGAGGAAAATAAGTTGAAACTTTAAATTGTTCTCGACCGGTCATGTATAGAAAACTATACTTTCCAGCTGGCCGATTAAGCTTTTGTTTGCTAAAATAATTATTTTAAATTCTTTCCTTTAATAAAAAAACTTGCTTTTTTAAATTTGTTCGTGAATAAATTTATTTTCTAATAATTTAAATGTTGGATTAACTTTCAGTTTCTTTTATAAATTTTTAAAGGCTTATGCATTATAAATTAATTACCTCATAAACAAAAACGGTTTTTTCTAGAAAAATAACAACAATCATGCAACAAACCCCACTTTTTTATTTGAAAAAGATATTAACAATTTTTATTTCTTGCATAATTAAAAAGAAATTAGGAAGGAATTTCATATTTGAATACAATTATGAATCGAACCAAAAAATACATGATCTGGCACTTTTTTGTCAGACTTATTTTTTCAAAAATTGTATACTCCTTTTCAAAGATCTTGATTGAAAACCGAAGTTTAATTCCGCTCTATTGTATTATTCACAACTTTCTTCTAACTTCAATTCATAACACGGTAGACAATTAGACATAATGTAAAAATTACAATGAACATGACAAGTCAAAACTGTCATCTGGGTACTTGAAGTTAAAGTGAATATTTATTTCTGACAATATTAAAACTTACATTTTAATATTGAGTTTATTAAATTAAAAAGGAAGATATGTTAAAATTATTTACGCCTAGCGTTATAATGCTTAAAGCTTCTTGTTCTTCGAAAATCAATATATTCCAATCAAGATTTTTTTCTTACTTCTTAAATCTTGTAAACAAAAAGAAATGTTTTCATTTAATAAATAAGTGACGAAATTTTGTTATCAAATAATTTGTTTCAATGTGATAAGCCGTGATTATTTCTGCCGTCTTGGAGAAAAAAGTTACTCTCTAAAGGTTGACGTAAGGGTCATTTTCGCGTTGCAGCGTATACGTAAAGAAGACTCACGTCAAAACGAAGATAGTGATTTTCTTTACGCAAACAGCAGATTTGGCTTAATCCATCTTTTCCTCTCGACGGATTGTTCACCTTGGCGCGCGGGGTATTTCTTAAATTAATTTTTTTACATAAAAAAAAGTCGTGTCTACTAAAATGTAATATTTTTTTTCTATGCCTCAAATTAAACAAAAAGGTTTGAAAGTGTAAAATTAAAAATGTAAAGCATTGAACAAACTCTGAATTTAAGACTTAAATCCTAAACAATTGAAAATTTTAACATTGAAATTCAATTTGGTTTTGAATATAAGGGTTTAATATCGTAAAATTGACAACTGTAAGCCTTCTAACTTGAT
>NC_046660.1:124173555-124175703 GCF_010883055.1 Belonocnema kinseyi | reverse complement strand
AATAATTTAAATTTATCAGATTATACTTAAGGCATATTCAAAATTTAAAAAATATTAATGCTTGTATTTTTACATTCTCATCATTTATGATTGAGAAAGTATCAGAATTGTCAGAAATTTGACATCACACTTTTTCAACGGATCTCCACGTTTCGAGACCCCTGAATCCGAAAATCAGGTTTTCACGATAGCGTCTGTCTGTCTATCCGCCCGGTCGTCCGTCCGTAAACACGAAAACTCTCGAAAAAATGAACGAATCAAATTCATCTTTGGCACACTTTTTTTAGGTCCTAAAAGAAAGGACAAGTTCGTGAACCAGCCATTTTTGATAAAAATTCAAAAAGTGAGCGCATTTTTAAAATTTTTAAGACAATTTTTTTTGAATTTGAAAATTCTATGTACGGATATTCATATTATTCAAAAGAACGAGCAATTTATCCTCACGACTTTTTTCGATAAAAAGAAAATTCTCAGAGTTATAGCGTTTTCAAACTTTTTTTAATAAACCGAAAATCAAAATTTGAAGCCGAAAAACGTACGATATGAAAAAAAGTCAAAAGAAGAAAAAAATTTCTTTTTGACAGCCCTATAAGATTATCATAACCAATTTTTGGATTTTCTTCAAAAATCTAAAATTCAAATTTTGATTGCACAAAAAATAATCGAAAATAAAAAAAATCTATTTTGTGGACAAACTATGTAGAATAAGAAAAAAGATTTGTTTTATTTGTGAAAAATAATGTTGAAAAAAAAGAAAATAAAAAAAATGTGTGGAAAAACGACGAACGTTACGAGAAAAAAATCCAAAAAAACCTGTTTACAAATGTCTGTCAGAAATCGAGCGCGCAGCGCGAGTGTCACAATGAGAATGTGTACCTCAAAGCCTACAGAGCTTTGAGAAACTTAATATTTGACTATACTTAATAAAGTAGACAATTCAGAATATGAAGACGCATATAAATCCTGTCATCTAAAAGAGATCTTTTTGATACAATTTTTTTCGAGCATTCCAAATGCAAAGAATAAATATCCGAGCGCGAAGCGCGAGATTCGACCATCGCGCGCCCTAGGCGAGCTCAAACTTTCGAGGGAAGCGAGCCGCGCGCGCAGCGCGCGATGAGCATTTGCCCGCGAAGCGGGAAGATTTTTAATTTATCAACTCTATGAAAAAATTTCAAATAATACAATTCTTAAAATTTCTGTTTATAAAATTACTCAATTTGAATGTTTTAAATTGAAAATATATTAAAACCTTTCAATTTAAAATTCCTCTCCTTATAAAAAGTTTTCGATTTCAAAGGCTTTACATTAATTCCAATTTTTCACGAGGTTTGACATCGAATAATCTGCTTATTGCAGCTTTAGATTATTTTTATCCTAAAGCTGAAAAAATGTATTGCCGAATCATAAGTGATTTAATTTAAAACGTTTAAAATTAAATAATTTGAATTGACAGGTTATACTCGACGATTATTCGAAATTTTACAAATACTGAAATTTTGAATTGCAAAATTTATAAACTAGTTTCTTTGAATAATTATTATTTTATTCTTAAGCTTCTAAAAGAAAATAATTACACTGTAATTTTAATTGTTTTCATTTCAAATTACTCTCATTTAAAACCTTTTAATTTCAAAGACTTTGAAATTATAATCCAATTTTCGAAACTGAATAATTTTGAATGGAATAATTATTTAATTGCTAACATACTTCTAATTTGAAATAAAATTGTGGGATAGTAAAGTATTTCTATGCAAAATAGTTATGCTGAAGTTTAAACGCTTCCTTTTATATTTTGACATTGTCGACTTCTGAAAAGTTTCAAACCAAAAACTTTCGAACTATGAGTCCTAATTACTTTCCTGAGTTTTTTTTGTTGAATTTAACTAATTATCATAAAAATAAGGGAATTTTTTTAAATTTCTCTAGCTTATTTGAATGCTCTCCATTGTAGAAGCCAAGAAACAACCCACATATATCTGTATTCAATTCAATCAAATTAAAAATTTAACGACAGTTTCATTTTTATTGAACTAAATTGTACTTAATTTAACACCATTTAACACCATTCAACATCCACAATTTTAACTGTAATTTACTTAAATTCAACTAAATTTTACTTAAATTTTGAATTTAACTAACATGTAT
>NC_046660.1:124156504-124173455 GCF_010883055.1 Belonocnema kinseyi | reverse complement strand
GTTGAATTTAGCTAAATTTTATTTAAATTTTAAATTCAACTAAATTTTATTTAATTTGGAATTTAAATAAATTTTATTAAATTTTTTAATTTATCTTAATTTTATTTAAATTTTAAGTTTAATTTTTGAAAATAATTTTAGAAATTTAACTAAAATTCTAAAGTACGAAAAGAATTTTTTTACATTTATTTATTGTCTCGAAAATTTAAAACAATAATAAATAGAATATTTGTAGGCTCTCTTTAATTTGAATGTAATTAGGTAAATCAGTGTTCATAACATTTTTAGCGTACAGGCTGTACAGAGCCAGCCAACCGACTCAACTATAGCAAAGATTGCTATAGTGATGGCTTAGGCGAACGCGAGAACGAGAAACCGAAAATCACGTTCGGTTTAGAATTCAACAACTTTCGGTGTAGGCCCTGCCCCCACCTCGACCGCTGACGTGCTAGGAGGATGCGGTTGCCATAGAAACAGTGAAAAGTTGAAGAGGGCAGCACCTCGATATAGTCGAAAATGTAGTTAGATATATATATATATATATCGGCCATCCCCACCACTGACCCATGCCGTATCTAGGACCTAACATCTTTGCTAATAGGAAGCAACTTCGCCACAGCCGGCCATTATAGGTATTTTCACGTCAACCACCATTTAACTTCACTTTGTTGATTGATCAGGGTGGCGTCCCATGATTGCAGAATTGCGTTGCATTTTGCGTCAAATCACTAGAAATTTCAACCATTCGCAGTGTTTCTCTGAATAACTAGGAGAATATTATTGGCTGAAATGTCTAGTGAATTGACGCATTACGCCAAACGCAACGTATTCCAGACTCATGGGACGCCACCCTCAGGGACAAGGTTGATAACGTATAATACTTACGTATAATAATGGTTTATTTACACGCCTGTTTACTGGCAGCTAGCCAGCATAAAAGTCATGAGAGTAAGAGACAGAGAGCGGAAAATTAAAAGAAAAGTAATCTCTATCTCTTTTACTCTTATGATTTTTCTGCTGGCTAGTGGCCATTTGACAGGCGCGTAAATACACCACAATCGTGGTTTTCTACGCCTATATTACCTCTCTAGTTTTCTACGCCATTTGATGTACATTACGTTCGAATGGGAACTGTAGGTGCGCATGTCTTAATTTCGAAGAATACCTCAAATTGGAGCACCTAAATAGACGGGTATGTGCACCCGCCATTTTCGGTCCATGGAGTAAAAGGAGTACGTGTAAAACGTGTGCATTAAACGCGAGAATTGAAGCTCGACTGTGATAAAATGAGCTTTTTACATTAATAAATAATATTTTTAATTTGTCTATAGACGTGCTAGGAAACGTGTGAATAAATATTTTTCTTTCGGCGTGTCCTTAAATGGGGATTGGAAGCCACAATTGTGAAGACCGCATCAGCCTACACAGGTGCTTATTAAACGTAAGTAAATAACTTATTTAGTTAAGTTAACACAGAAAAATTATATTCGACCAAGTTAAACTCATGATTCACAAAGTGGTACACTCATTTTGTGTACATCATACAATGCACATGTTATACAGTCTAAAGTGAGGTTATGTTTACCTTCACATAAATTTCCAATTGGAACGTAAATATGTCAAATAGCTTCTCTACGTTAGTTTTACTTAGTCTAATATACTTTTTCTTTGATAACTTAAATAAATAAGTTATTTACTTACGTTGAATAAGCAGCTTTGTAGGCTGTATGTGGTCTTCACAATTGCAGCTTCCACACCTCATTTTAGAACACTCTGAAAGAAACATATTTGTTCACACTGGCAGACCGAAGGAACCGAATGGGGCCTCTATAAAGTACCCGTAAAGACCCCATTCGGTTCCTTTTTAAAAAACTAAAAAAAAAATAAGATCAACTTTTAAACTGTTGAAATTCGGATTCAACGTTAAATTTTCTATTGAAAACTCACGGAGTAATCGCAATACATTTTTTGCAGGGGTAAAGAGTTAAAAAAATAAATGTAAGATCTATAACGCCTGTTGACTGCTATTTACAGATCATGTGTTTGAAGTGTAGCAGTCAACAGGCATACGTCTTATTTTTTAAAACTTTTTACCGTTGCAAAAAAAAACTATTGCGATTATTCCGTGACCTATAGGGAATCTTAACGTAGAATGCGAATTTCAACAATTTAAATGTTGATTTTGCTGTTTTTTTTAGTTTTTTAAAAAGGAACCGAATGGGGTCTTTACGGGTACTTTGTAGAGGCTCCATTCGGTCCATTCTTTACATTTAGATAAATGTTCAAGCAGTTTGAGGTTATAATTACTGAGACCCTGTATAATTCCATATATAATATTATGCAATATGATTCATAATAATTGTTATCGAAAGAATCAATTGACACTGAAAGTTTTCTCTCTTTTCTTCCGCTCGAAAAACAAATCCTTACATGGGATTAGATTATGATGTTTGGTATTTTTTCTCAGTTCACGCATAATCATTATTTTCAATTACTATAACGCATTCTACAGAATTATTAATGATTATTATATTTCAAAAATGAGGTTTTGTACTTAACAAAACTGGTGACCATGGAGAATAGATACAAGGAGACTAATCTATAATGCATGAACTTCACCAAAAAACGGTCATTTTTCGGTTGCCAGAAGTACGCACATACACATGTGTAAAATCACACTTACGTATAGTGAAAAACTTTCCGAACGTGGCGTGCCAACCGCAATTAAAAAAAAGTATGGCCGCCGCCATTGTTTTGTTTTGAAAGGTCGTTTGAACAAATAAATAATTGATAATCAGACAGGATTTTTTGAAATGTTTGTGGAATAAACAATTATTCACCATGGAAGAGGTAGGTAGTATGTTTACGAAAATATCGAATTACTTTTACCAACATTATGCGTTCGACAGGTATTCGACGCGTTTGTAATAAAAACAATAAACATACAACTTATACCACTCTGAAAGTCTTGTACACTACACTTGAAACCACACTTGTTGGAAACTTTCGCTTTTATACAGCGATTTTTAATTTTAACATTCTTTCCTTTATTCACAAACTATTAATTGTTAAATCATTATTTATTTACATTTTACTAGCGTTCACATCGGCCTATTCTCCATGCTGGTGACACTGATTTTGCAAGTCAGAAAATACTTGAGTTACGTGTAACTGACCAACTCTGATTCAGAGGGAAACCACGGACCAAATGCACCGGACAAAACTTAATTTTTGAAAAATCTTCGTAATGAATAATAGTGATTATCATTTTATTATTTCATTGAATAATCCGTAAAAAATGAAAACTATTTTTCAAATGAACTTATTGAGAAAAAATTAGTTTATACGAAGATGTTAGCAAAATAGAGCTGAAATGAACCAATTCCCATACATTTGGTTAATTGTTTCCCCCCATCAGAAGAAACTAAGTTGGTGTTTTATCGATTGCTGACATCAGAGCGAACTAATGTAGCATTTAATCGTCTAGAAATCTAATTGTAAAAAAACACAGTACCATGAACTCATTCGTGGCTATGTTCAATCTCCCGTATGTTGACAATGATAAAAGTCCTGTTTTAACAAATGAACAAACGTGTTCTGTGGTGCTATTCTCGAGTATTGTTCTACTATTTTAGAATGTTAAAATTTTACAGCGGATTTTAGAACACTAAAATTTTTAGAACGCTATCGGTATTCTCGAGCACCGCTCTAAACGGCTTCGAACGGAATAGAATGGAAAATAGTGCACGGTTTGTAGTGAGACGTTGCCGATATGTATTTTGAAGTGGGAGCGGTAACTACACCAATGACCAATGCCGTGGCGAGTACAGAAAAAAGTAAAATGCTGGGGGTTTGTAATCTCACTAGGGTACTGTCACGGTGTGGCAAGAAACTCCAGATTCAATTTGAATCTTAGGTAACGCGTAAATACGAACACGTGAAAAGATGTTTCAAGTATTAGAAACCTCGTATATAAGCCTAGGTAAAATGCAGACTACTAATGAGATAAGATGATTATACGTAATGCAATGCTTTCTCTCTCTGTTCTAAAGTTAGGTTGAGTTTGTTTGGACTTCTACGCAGTACATAATAAATTGTGTCTTAAAGTGAAGTGTTTATTTACTTAGTGAGTCATAGGTCTAAATTTAGTATCATTAATGAGTGTGTGGTGCTAGTTAGGCCGGAAGTAAAATAAACTTTGAACTTGTTTATACTTTTGTTTGTTTACATGTGTCAATCATCGAGTGACTCATTTTATGTCTCATATCCTGTAGGCGGAGCGAAGTGACATGTTTTCTTATTGGTTAGTTTATAGGAAAATTCCATGAAACCAGCAATGTAATTGGTTCTTGGCCGAAAAGAGGAAATAAGTCCTCGCATTTGTAGATTATAAAAAAGCATGCACAGCTGAAAAAGGGCAGATTTGTTTGTCTATTAATTCGACAGCACAACTTTGAATCTGAAACTTTGAACTTAGATAATTCTGTGATTGTTTTTAATAAATAAAAGACTTAAACAACCGAAAACTTGCAACGCGACATATTTTGTGATTAGTTAAAGCACCTGTGAACAAATCATAATAATAACTGTTAAATAAATCGAGTGATTCAGTAAACCTAAATATTGGTATCATTATTTCAAATGTAATCTAGTTTTTTGGTAATGGTTTCCATCGTTCAACGGCAGTAATCCGAACTCCCTTAAAACATATCAACAAATGGGTACAACGAAATGAAGCTCGACAGCAGATCCTAGGACGTAACAGGTACTATATCAGACAGGAAAATGCAACCGCCATTTTGGTTCCTGGACAGTTTGCAGGAAACGGTGCGATAAGGATGTCGTATAGTTTAAAATTAAGTTTAGAATATAAGAAAAATGGTCTGCCGCAGTGCTCCGTGTTATAAAAATAGAAGCGAGGATGGATTTAAACTTTACCATCTTCCACTAGGACGAAAAGAAAGACTCTCAGAGTGGATAATAAAATGTAGACGCGACAAATGGAAACCGAATTCAAATTTAAGAATATGGGAAGTAATTACTCATATTCATGACTATAACAATATAATTCAAATATGTGAGGTCTAAAGAAAATGCTTATATGTATTTAAATTGCCTATGAGCATTTTTCTTGATATATTAAAGCGCAGTGAGATCCAGATAAAGTAAGGTTAGGAACCCGTTTTTCTACAGAGTGACGCACGTTAAACCACGCAAATAAAAAGTACGTATGTCATAAAATAAATACTATGTTTATAATTTTAGCGCACGCCTATTTGTAAACTGAGTGAAATTTCGTTTGCAATAATAATTTTTGCAACAAATATTTTTTGGCAAAGGTGTGGGTTAAAAAATCATATACTCTAATTTAAATATTACATATATTAGGTCACATGTAATTTTAATTATAATTTATGTTTTGATAACAATGCTTCAGTATCATTTTAAATATATAATCTATATCATGTAAATGTATTTATATAATTCGATATCAAGTTAGCGATATATATAGTATCTTAACCACACTAGAGTCTTGAATCGGGGTGCGGGCAGGGGAAGCAACACTGCGCCATCTAGTGTATACTCCGAGCGGGATCAGACTTTTTCGCTGGGGAAGCAGATGCCGCAGCGCCCCTGTCGGTGGTATAAGCTTATTCTCGTTAGATGAGTGTTTAATGTTTACATGCTGTCAGCTGTGATTTTGAATCAAATTCAAAATTATGACGATAATTACAATTGTGTTTTTGTGCTGTGTTATCTACATTTGGAAATAATATAAACAGCGATAAGGTAAATATTCATTCTGCTGAATTAGACTGATCTTCTGTTCTCAAACACAAATTTTTTATGCCGGTTTCACTGAATTTGACTCGTTTTTAGGCTTATCAATTGCACATTTAGGGTAGCCGTTTTGATCAAAGAAAAAATTCCCGGTCATTTCCCGGTTTGCAAACATTTTTCACGGCCAAAGAAATTTAAAAAATCAAACTATATTCTAAACATTTATCCATATAAAGTAATAAACAATAAGCAACAAATTAAAGCATTTACAGTGGAACCCTTGAATTCCTAAATTTAAAAATTGAACTTTAAAAGTTTTCAATTCAAAAATTGTGTATCCAAATGCTAAAAATTTTACACTAACTAAATGGAAGGTACTAACACTTTTAAATTGAACAGTTTTGCGTGAAATACAAATAAACTGCCAAATTTAGAACTTTTATAAATTATAAAGTTCAAAGATTCAGATTAAGCTCCAAAAATATAAATCCACGTTAACATTTTCAATAGTCTAAATTAAAGAATCAAGCAATGAACTTTAAAATTTTTCTAAGTTATACAATTTTAAGTAATTTTAAGGTAGACACATTAAAAATTAAAAAATATTTCTTTTAACTTAACAGTTCTTAAGCTAGAAGTTAAATTACTGTTATATTAAATAGTCTAGACATCCTTCAAAACCTTTAAAATTTTAATTGAAAATCGTGAAAAATCTAGTTGTGGTTTAAAATTTTTCCAAATTCAAAATAATTTTTGAATTTCTTGTCAGAACTTCTAAATTTATTTTAAAATAATTTGAATTTTGTCTATAACTTTTAGAAAATCCTGAAAATTAAAAAAAATTAAATTTGGAAATGATTTTTTAATTTGAAAAATTATTATAACAGAAAGTTTAAGAAGATTTTAAGAGATTTAAAAAATAAGCAAAGAAGAACATGGAAGATTTTAAGGATTTTATTTAATTTGCTGATTTTTCAAAAATTGCAGGAAAATTTCGCCTAATTTATAAATATATTTAGAAGTTCTGAAAAAAAGTTAACACACTTCGTTTAAATTACTTGAAATAATTTCAAGTTTTTAATTAATTTTGAATCTTTTCAAAACTTCTTCATATCTCTCAAAATTACTCAAATTTTTCTGCAAATAATAAGTGTTTAATTGTTGTTTATGTGTCCGCATTTAACAATTCCACTTATAAATTAAACACTTTTTTAATAGAACAATTAAAATTGTAACGCTAAAAGTTTAAAAGTTCTTCGAAAATCTAAAGATTCAAAACATTCGATGTACAACGATTCAGTTTAAAATTGTTTTCTTTTAATTATATGGTTTCAATTTACTTGTCTTACATGAACAGTGAAATATTGCTAAATATTAAATACTTATTCTTTTTCTATATTAAGAAATTTCAAATTAAATGCGATAAAAATGAAATAATTTAGACTCACAATATTTAAAATTTAATAAAAACCTTTAATTATGACTATATCATTGTAGATTCATTTTTAAGATGAAAGTAGTAAAACGCACGTGTACATTTTTTAATAGCTGAAAAAATTAATAGAAATAATATATTAATAAATTTATTAATTAAATTTGATATAAAAAAATAATATAAAGGAATACTTGGCTTCCATTTCTGGTACCGATCGCGAAAGAACTCTTTTTTTGTCAAGTGGTGTATTTTTGGCTTTGGTGAAGGGAATAACGGTAAGCGGATGAAGAAAAGGCAGAGATTGCGGAGATCGAGTGTAAAGGAAGAAGGGTGAGTGAAGGCAAAGGTGTGAAGGGTGAAAGTGAGTGGTTTGCAGTAAAAAATTGGAGCGTGTGAAGTTTTTGAGGCTAGGAGTGAAAAAATAGTTGCTTGGTCAGGGGGGTAAGAGGTAGATGATAAAGGCGGAAAACGTCACGGAGCTTTGGGTAAGGTAGGATGCCGAGGACGCGAAGTCCACAAACTGGCGCCAGAGGGCAACAGTTACTGGACGATCGCACAGAGCAGAAAACCATAGTGGCAGCAACAGAGATAGATAGGGGGCTGGGGGGGGGGGGGGGGGGGGGGGGGGGGGTTGTTTGAAAAATTGGAAGCTCTCATTAAAGGGTTTGGGGTAAGCTAGAGAGCATTGAGAATAGACAGAGAGCGGTTGACTAACATGGATCTAGAGAAATAAAACAGTTGGAAGAACGGGTATGCAGTCTAGAAATTAGGAATGAGCATATGGGGGAAAATACAGAGAATGAGGAAATAGTTAAAGGGAATGAAAAGAACGTCCGAAGTGAGAATGAAAGATTGAAGAAAAGACAAAGTGAGATTGAAAGAAGATTAGAAGGGGAAGAAAGGGCATAGAGGAAAAATAACATAGTAGTTAAGGGATTAAAAGTGGAGAGTGAAACAGGAGAAGTGGAAATAAAGAATGTCTTGCGAGACACTAGAGTGCAGGTAAGGGTAGAAGGAGTCAAGAGAATAGGAGGGACAAACGAAGAAAAAAAGGAATGTTTCTAGTAAAAGTGGGAAGTGAGGAGAAGAAAAAAAATTATGGGGGGAAAAATAATTATTGAGAGGGAGGGGAGGAAGTTACTAGACATGATAGGAGAAACAGGATGGTTTATATGCAATGGCAATATGAAAGGAGATGAGGAAGGGAAGATCACATTCGTAGGAAAGGGAGCAACAGTAATATATTACATCTTGACTGAAGAAAGAATGCAGAATGAAAGAATGAAGGGAAACTAGTCGCTTTGTTCGTAGATTTCAAAGCAGCGTTTGACTCAGTGAACAGAAAAGTGCTATGGCAGATAATGAAAGAGAGGGGTGTAAAGGAAAAGTTGGTGGAGAGGATAAAGGAAATTTTTATTGAAACCAGGATTTGGGTGAAAATAGGAAAGAAAAAAGGGCAGGTTTTTTGGACAGGCCGAGGTCTAAGGCAAGGGTGCCCGTTGAGTCCGTTACTATTTAGTATCCTATTGGCAGACTTAGAGGAGAAGCTAAAGGAGAAAGGGAAAGGAGGAACTGTTTTGGTTAATAGCAAACTATACTCTCTAGCTTACGCAGACGATGTAGTTCTATTAGCAGATGATGAGAAGGGGATGAACCTAATGATGAGAATCTTTGAAGAGTATGTGGGAACAAAAGAGCTGACGGTGAACGTAGATAAGACAAAGGTGATGTGTTTCAGAAATAGAAAGAGCAAAATAAATTACGTTTGGAAGATGAATGGACAAAAAGTGGAAATTGTGGTGGAGTTCTGTTATCTAGGTTTTTGGTTTGAGGCAGAAGGGGGAAACGAGCTGCAGGTGAGGAAAAGAATTGAATGTGCGAGTAAAGTAATGGGCCAATTATGGGGTATAGGAAAGAGAAGGTTCCAGAACGATTGGAGAATGAGGGTCTGGTTGTTTGATGCGTTGGTGTGGGCGGTGTTGTGTTATGATGTGGAGATCTGGGGATGGAAGGAACATAGGAAAGTAGAGAGCATGCATGAGCGATTTCTGAGGTGGGTAATGGGGGGTAGCTGGAGTTGCCCAGAATATATGTTAAAAGAATGGGTTCAGAATGGGAGAAGGAGTGAGAGTATGCAGATATTGGATGGATGAAGAGGAGAATTTATGCAGAGTATGTGTATACGAAATGGAATCATGGGCACATGTATTAGAGAGATGTACAGGAGAGGAAGAGGGACAGTTGAGTGTGGATGAGTGTGTAAGATGGATCTTGGATGTTAGTGGACAGGGAGTGATGTTGATAAAGAAATTGGAAGAAGTAAGGGAAGGCATTTTTTTATGGTAAGAGGAAAGGGAAGCCCTGGAAGCTCGCTCATTTTAGGAATTAATATCACTACTGTTACTATTGTTTATCCTACGTAATGCGAACGAGTAGAATATAAATAGTAGTTAAGTTAGACTAAGGATGGAATTGTAAATGTATGTACAGGAAGCGGAGGCCCTTAAACCCGTAATAGGGAGAGATTAAATACATACACATACTATAAAACTTCATGCTTTAGAAACTTTGAGCTTTATAAAATTCTGATTATAAAATGTCAGAAATTAAAAATTTCTGTGATGTGGAAAAGAGTAAACTATAAATATAGATTATAATCTGCATTATTGTATATAATTATAAAATTATATACATTTTTTTAAAACATACTTTTAAATTTTGAATGCTTTCAATTTATTTATGATTATTAATTTTTTATAAATAAACTTCCAAGTGTAAAATTCTAAATTTGAAGACTTGCATCCCATCGAATTGAAAATTATTCTTATTTAATAGTTGAACATTTTTGTACATTCAATTTTGAATGTTTAAATCAGCTTTAAATTTTTATTGATCCCATTTTCATAACTCTAATCTACAAAAGTTTTAGAAGGGTAATTTTTAAAAATTCCAAAGTACTTTAGAAATCTTAAAAAAAGGTTCTAGGTATTTCAAAAAAATTTGAAGGATTTGAAAAATTTGACAGTTTTTTTAATTTTTCCAAAGAATTTTTAATTGATTACGGTGCTTTAATATGAGATTTTTAAAGATTTAATATAGAATAGAATCTTAGAATAAATTTATTTCCTTGGAGCTACATATCAGTTTTACACCTCCACAAGCCTCAAAATCTACGTTATCTTGAAACATTTGGTATACTATAAGTAACATAACTTAGGTAAATAAGCTACATTCAAATTATTTAACAATTACGTTGCACTTTTAACTTGGTATTTGAAGGACGCAAATAAATGTCCGTCGCTCCTGATAAATTGTACTGATGGTTAATAATCTCGATTGTCTAGCCATTTTTTAATGCCGCTTCAATTCTGCTTAGTCCTAAACATAATTCCGTGTTTGGTTCGTCCTTCAGTCCCCGTATTAGTCTCTCTCTCCATCTTTGATGGTTTTCTTCTCTTCTCTAATCGCACCACCACCTCCTATCTGTCTCTCCTAGCTTTTCCATTACTCGTACACAGTTTACGACATGTTGGATTGTTTCTGGCTCTTTTTTGCAGGCCCTGCATTTATTATTCTCCCAGCCTTTTTTTCTTCCTTTGCTACGTTCCCACATCTCCATATAGCCCAAGTCTCCTTTTGCCATGCCTTCCAATTCTTCATTTGCCAATAGTCTTCAGCCCCTAAATTTTCTTTAATTTCTTTATTAATTAAAGAAAATTAAAGAAAATTTAGGGGCAGAAGACTATTGGCAGATGAAGAATTGGAAGATTGGAAAGTTCAAGCTACTGCAATTGCAGTAGCTTGAACTTTCTAATCTAGCCCAGTCTTTTTGAATATCCTGATCTTCAGCCGTTTTATTTATCCGTAGTAGTTTTTCCTCAATTTCTTCCCTTGTCTTGTCTTCCCAGAAACAATTTATGATCTCACCGTCATTGACACTCCCTAATGCCCCTTTTAACATTTCCCCCCAGTTGGTTGGGTTGT
Source organism: Belonocnema kinseyi (assembly GCF_010883055.1). Classification (NCBI taxonomy): domain Eukaryota; kingdom Metazoa; phylum Arthropoda; class Insecta; order Hymenoptera; family Cynipidae; genus Belonocnema; species Belonocnema kinseyi. The sequence goes on along the minus strand of NC_046660.1, from coordinate 124,162,255 downwards.
CGTTTTTGAGGCTTCTAATCTCTTCTTTTAGGAATTTCCTCTGCCATCTTTCTTCTTCCATCTGACTTAGTTTCACGAGAAAATCTCCAGCTCTTCTTTTGGCCTCGACCTCTATGCTTCTTACACCAGCCTCCATCTTCCATATGTAATCCGGGGTGTTTCTTGCCAAACCCAAACTTGCTTTTACATATCTACTTTGTACTTTTTCGATATGTTCTCTTCTTGACTAGCCCCATATCTCCACTCCATACATCGCCGCTGCCTTTACCGTTGAGTCCTTAAAGCAACGTCTCCTACTCAAATCCGATACTCCTGCTCTTCTGGTTTCCCCCCACACCTTGTTCACTAGCTGCTGCGTTCTGCCTGCTACCTTCCTAGTATGCGTAGTGTACTGGTTCCTCGTGGTGAACCAGAATCCTAACTATTTGAATTCGTTCACCACTTCGAGCATTTCGCCTTTATAACTCCAGCTCTCTTTTTTTTCTGCCGCCATTCCTAAATACCATAATTTTGTTTTTTTCTACACTTACTTCCATCTTATTTGTGTCTGACCACTTCTCCAGTGTTTTTAACATTTTTGCCAACTCTTTTCCATCTTCTGCCATTAACGCTACGTCATCCGCGTATAGTAGTGCAACTATCTTGACTCCAGCGCTTGAGCCTAAAACTGTACCGCCCTCACCCTTTCTTCTGGGATCTCTCCGTCAGATCATTACCTACTATTACCTGGTTCCAAGTTGACCTATATATCTCCCTAATCATTTCTAAAAATCTTCCTTTTATGCCCATTTTCTCCATCTTTCCCCACATTCTTTTTCTATCGACCTTATCAAATGCTGCCTTGAAATCTACAAACGCAGTGTATAATTTCCTTTTCTTCTTTCTCAGTCTGTTTCCTATAATTGAATTGAGCACAAAGACTGTCTCCAGGGTTCCTTTGTTACTTCTGAAACCTGCTTGCGCCTTCGTCGATTTCTCCTCTTTTTTCAGCCACTTACTCAGCCTCTTTGCCATTATCGATGTCAAAATTTTTTAGCCTATGTCTAATAGCGATATTCCTCTATAATTTCTGGCTACATTCTCATCGCCTTTTTAATATATGGTGAATATCGTCGTTATCCTCCAATCTTCTATTAGTTTCTTTTCTTTCCACAAGTCTTTAATTACGAAGTTTAGCTCCCTCCTGCCCTCTTCCTGTAAGTTTTTCAAAAATTCTGCCGTGATTCCATCTTCACCTGCTGCCTTGCCTGCCATCATATTCCTTATAACTTCATTTATTTCCATTACGCCTATCGATTTGTTCAGGTCTTCGTTGCTTTCTTCTGATTCATTACTATTATCGCCCTCTCCTCGCACCATTTCAGTAAGGATAGACCTTCCCTTCTGATTTCTTTATCCTCAGAGTTCCTACGCTTTATATTAGTCTCTACTACGCCGTATTCTTTTACTCCTTGTTCTGTTCCAATTCTTGCATTGAGATCTCCTGCAAAAATTACTTTCGCCAAAGATCCCTCTAACTCGTCTATTATTTGGTCCAATTTCTCATTATTTTTTTTCATTACTTCTAATTTTAACCCATAGTCCCATTCTGTTGCCTTCCATTCTACTTTTAACTTCTTCTTTATGCCTATCAGCTGCCCGCCGCTTGCCCTGCCTCTTTGGTTTCTCCTTACTGCTGCTTTTCCACACCAATCATACCTTTTGTCTAGATTTTCAAAAGTTTTCTTCATTCTTTCCTCTTCTAGGAAAGTTTCCTGGAATACTACTATGTCTACCCCTTCCCAGAGCCTCCGATTCTTCTTTATATTTGCCACTCCTTGTGCGTACCATCTGTCCATATTCGGTGGAAGCCTACTTTCGTGGTTTTACCTATCTTTTCCCAGACTTCTGCCTCTTTCGCCAACCCTTCCTGCACTATTCTTTGTCTTTCGGTTAGATCATCTTGTATCCATACCCCCCAGCCCGTTTCCTTCAGCTTCGCTTTTCTTTTCATCAGCTCTAGTTTCTGTGACATTTCTTCTAAGCTTGCCTTCCAGCCCTCTGATAGCCTCTCCAACTTCTCAATTCTGACTTTTAGTTTTAAGGTCGTCCCCACCCACGCTTCCAATTCTTCCTTTTTTGCCCTAGTTATCAAGGTCAATCCTTTAATAATCACAGTTTTTTTCTATTTGCGCCTTTTTTGCTTTTCCTCCTCCCAATCTTCCTTACTTAATTTATCTGGTGCTGGATTTGGCCTTAGGCTTGCCCGGGATCCCCTCTCCGTCTCGGAGACCCCCAAAACTCCTGCCGAATTCAAGACATGTGCCAGGGTTTCCCCTCCCAACCCCATTAGAATACCTGTTTCGTTTATCATGTTGAATTCTTTTGATACAATTTTTTTCGCCTCTTGAATCGCTAGTTTCCAGGATTTTGCATTTCTTTTTTCCGTCTGTAAAACCTCTAATGTATTCTCTAAATAGCTCTCTAATTCCCTTTGCCGTTCCTTCAACTGCCGCACTACTCTCTGTGATACTGGCGCTGTTTTTAGTTCTGTTATCATTACTTTCTTCCTTATCTTTATTTTCCTTGCCTACTCTAGTCCCTTTATCTGTCTCGCTCTCACTATTTCCCCTGTCATTCCATAAATCATTGAATTCTGTTACTACTGTATTGGAACTACTTTTTGTCGGTGTTCTTAACAATCTACTATCTGTCTCTTTTTTGTTGTCTTCTTTACTTTCCTTATTTTCTATATCACCACCTACCTGCGCATCGTCTAAGCCTGATTTGTTTATTTAACCTTCTTTTCCTACTTCAGTCTGCCAGCACTCTTCCAACTTCCTCTGTCCTTTCTCTCCCGGTTTCTTTCTGTCCGCACCAGTGTCTTCTGTTGTAAACAGCCTCTAAGGTCTCCCTCTTCTCTTATCGGTTGTACTCGTTGCCAGTCTGCTGCTTTCCATTTCTGCCGTCCTCTCGATCGTCGCTTCCGTCGTCTCGATTTTCACTCCAATCCTACCATCGACTATTATTCTTAAGTCGACTTTTGCCACTTCTCAACACTTTTTTAGCCGTCTTCCTTCACTGGCCCATACCACTTGGTTAAAAACCTCGAAAAAGTTCGCCACGAAACTCCCGCACATCCACTCTGCACGCCATCCAAGACAGCTCCCCCAAAGATATAATATATTTTTTATTAGTTTATTATTTTTAAATAGTTAAATTTTTAAACAAAAAGTTAAATTTTCATCCAAAAATCTTATTTGTATACTAAAAAAAGTCATTTTCAATAAAATCCATGAACTTTGCACAAAAGAAATTTATTTTCCACCAAGTCTAATTTTCTATGAAAAAATTAATGTTTAATCATAGTTAAATTTTCGACAGAAAAGATTAATTTTCTTGTACTTAGTTAAAAGAAATTCATTTTCAAACAAAAACAAATAAAATTTCTACAAAATACTTAAATTTTCAGTTCCACTTTCAACCAGAAAAGTTGAAAAAATAGTTAAAATTATTTGAAATTGCTTTGAATTATAAAAATGATTTGAAAATTCCTTGGAATGTTTTATAACATCCTAAAAGATTAGAAAATATTTTGAAAACCCGCGACATCTTTTAAAGATTTCTAAGGTACTTTGGAGGTTTTTAAACAACCCTGCTGTAATTGTTAAAATTTTTTGAAATTCCTTTAAATTATAAAAATGAATTGAGAATACATTGAAATCTTTTTAAACATCCTAAAATATATATAATTTTATAATTATATACAAAAATCGTTTTAGAAATAGTTAAACTTTAACTTGAATAATTTCTATTAGAACTTTAATTTAAAAGTTTAATCTAGAAACAGTTAAATTTTTAATGCTTTAAAATTTTTCTGTTTTCTAAATTTCAGTCTGAAATAATTTCATTTAGAGATTGTCCAATTGAAAAATATACATTTATATTTTGAAAGCATTCAATTTATTTATGATTATTAATTTTTTATAAATAAACTTCCAAGTTTAAAATTCTAAATTTGAAGACGAATTTCGAAAGCTTTGCATTTTTATTGATTCAATTTTCAAAACTCTAATCTACAAACATTTTTTTAAAGATTCCAAGGAGTTTTCATTGATTACAGTAATTTAATATGATATTTTGAAGGATTTGAAATATTGCAGGAAATTTTCAAGGAATTTTCAAGAGCTTTAAATAATGTCAAAAGATTTTAAATGTTTCTGAATGTTTTAAAAGATGTCAAGTAATTTTCAATTTATTCTTATAATTTCAAAGAATTTCAAAGAATTTTAACAATTTTAGCAGATTTATTTTTAAAAATTCCAAAGTACTTTAGAAATCTTTAAAAGGTGTCTAGGTGTTTGAAAAGATTTTGAAGGTTTTGAAATACTTGAGAGCATTTAAAAAGGTCCCAAAGAATTTTAAATTAATTACAGTAATTTAATATGAGATTTAAAAGAATTTGAAATATTTCAGGGTATTTTAAAAATTTCAAGGAACTTTCAACAGATTTAAAAAATTTCAAGAGATTTCAACAGATTTTTAAGGATTTTAGACATTTCAGGATGCTTTAAAAGATGTCAAGGAATGTTCATCCTATTTTTCTAATTTTAAGGAATTTCAAAAAAATTTTAAACAAGTAGTTTAAAAATCTTTTAAAAAAAGGTCAAGGTATCTCAAAATATTTGGAAGGTATTGTAAAATTTGAGAGAGTTTTAAAATTTTCCAAGGAATTTTGAATAGATTACGGTAAATTAATATAAGATTTTGAAAGAATTAATATATTTTATGGTATTTTAATAGATTACAAGGAATTTTTAATTTATTTCAATAATGTAGTATGAGATTGTAAAAGATTTAAAATATTTTAGGGTATTTTTGAATTTTCAAGGAATTTTCAATTGATTTCAATAATTTAGTATGAGATTTTAAAGGATTTAAAATATTTCAGGGTATTTTTAAAATTGCAAGGAATTTTCAAGAGCTTTGCAAAATTTCAAGAGATTTTAAAGGATTAAAAATATTTTATGATGTTTTAAAACATTTCAAGGAATTTTCAATTAATTTCTATCATTTAAAGCAATTTCAATGAATTTTAACTATTTTTTTCCATTTTTCTGGTTGAAAGTGGAACTGCTTTGTTAAAAATTTAATTTTTTTTTGGTAGATGATTTATCAGTTTAGTTGAAACAATTTATTTTCTGAAAATATAACTATATTGTAGATTTTTTGTTTGTTTTTGTTTAAGAATTAATTTCTTTTAACTACAAAAAAATTTATCTTTTTTGTCGAAAATTTAACAATGATTAAACGTTAATTTTTTTTTTTTAGAAAATTAGACTTGGTGGAAAATAAATTTCTTTTGTGCAAAGTTCATGTATTTGATTAAAAATGCCTTTTTTTAGTATACAATTCAGCTTTTTGCATGAAAATTGAACTTTTTGTTTAAAAATTTAAATATTTGGTTGAAAACAAATTTAACAAATTTTTTTTCATTAATGTATTTTATTGAAAGTTTTTTGCATAAAACTAATTGTTTTAGTTGAAGGTTTAACTATTTCTATTTAAAGTTAGTCAACTATTAATTAAAATTAATGTTATATTTTATAATTATAATATTAACATTGATTATATAATTAAAAATTTGTCATAAGGACAACCGCAGGATTCCGCCGGGAGCGGGTGCTAATCTGAAAAATTGCACCCGCTCCCAGCGAAATCGCGGTAAAATTTCAGCCACAACCACGTCTCACAACCGTGAGATAGGTGGTT
>NC_046660.1:124145375-124156404 GCF_010883055.1 Belonocnema kinseyi | reverse complement strand
GGCATTGTTGGCCGACCCATTGTCGGGAGCCCTGCGCGTTCTTTTGTTTTGAACCGCACTTACTACAACTATGTTTGGTGTTGTCATTGTTGTTCCCACGAGGAACTAGGGAAAGGGGTTCGTCCATCCTTGTAGAGCCCCGCATGCACGGATAAGGCTGCGTACTCTGAGAGGTCGCCTGGTATCCCAGAGTCACCGTTCTAGACACCTCACCCAGGTGCCATTCAGCTTTCGGCACGGTTTTCACACCTCCGCTTGGGGGTTAATTCCTTCGGGACCACCCCTGGACAATTGTCCGCGACTGCCTACTTATTTTTGTAACCATATTCAGCAGAAACCCTTGGTACAGGGACCCTCTATCCGCAACCCGAGGACGCGTTCGGTGGCTTTGTCATAAGCCCTTTAGTTTGATTCTAGAGGAATCAAAACCGAACCGAATGGTTCCCGTACCGGGAATCGAACCCGAGCATCCTGGGTATAATAGTAATACTATTCATTCTATATACACCTTAAAAACATAACCTCAAAATCGACTCATGCATAAAATGAAGAATCACGCGAAACATTAAATTCGCCAATTTCTTCCATTTCTTTCAAATGGGGATCGAGATATAAATAGAGGACCACCGAAGTCTTCAGAAGCTTTCAGATCGGCAATCATCGTACAGCGGAAAACCGAAGTCGAATCGTGCATTTTCGGCATACACACGAACTCACAGTGGTAATCATGCACCTTCTGTTTTGCGGCTCTCAATCGGTAGGTATGGCGGGGGTAAATTTCAGGCTCTATGTGGAAGCTCTGTTGGGGGGAGGATTTGATGATACTTTCACTAAATTTAAATGGGTTTTGATTTTGGATAATTTCCGAACGAGATACAGTGAACACCGGAATTGTTTTTTTTTCCAAGACGTTCTCGGACAATCTCTGTCACCGGCTTCTTTTAAAATATTTTCAAATGAAAAAATTACAGATTATTGCTAAAATTATACTTAATAATCTACAAAAAGTTTAAATACATTTGCTCAATCCATATTCTTAAAAAAAATCGCAAAAAGAGTGTTTTTTTACACTGAAACCTTTACACTTCCATTTTTTTACCGAATTTTCTTACAGCTATCTTTTACAAATTACAACCAATCCACACCTTATAACCAATTCACTCGCTCCCATATCCTACCCTTCCTCGCTGCGCCTCGCCTCGCACGCATATCTCTCTTTCCTCGCTATGCCCCGCATTGCCAGTCTGTCTCTGCGGGTAATGCCTAATACTTAACTACTATTTACTAAATTTACAGTTTTCTTACATCTACTTCCTCTCCTATTTACAATCCTTCCTTCTCCATTTCTCTTCCTCTTTCCTTCTCTTCTTCTCCATTTTACCCAACCAGTGTTCAACTTTTGTATCCCCCTTCTCGCACAATTCACACATTCTCTTCTCTCTAGAAAGCCAGAACCTATTATAGTTCTCCATACAACCGCATCTCATTCTCGGTATAAATTCCTGACTTCCTTGCTCTCGCTTCTCACACGAACATTGCGCTCTTTCCCTTGGCATAATCGACATATACTTCCCGTTAAACCTTGACTTTCCCTTTTCACCTCCATCTTTGCACCACTACGTCTGATCTCCTTCTCGCACCAACACTCCCTAACCAGCTTACTTCCCCCCTCTTCCAAAAATTTCTTCTCATATTTACACGCTCGACTCCCTGTTATAATCCCTAAACTTGTTCTTCCTGTCTCCCTCCTGACAATACAGTTCGGTGTATACCGAACAATACAACAAGGAGTAATTAGATATAGGAAATAAATGTTACCAAAATTATAATTTAATAACAAAAGTTATTGCAAAATCATCTGTGAACAGCCTCTTTCTCAGCCCCCACACCTGCCTCATCACCACATTTGCCCTTCTCACACTCTCTTTTATATGACCATCCACTTCCCCATTACTTCGAAGCAGAAAGCTCAGGTGCACAAACTCTTTCACCTCCTGCACCGCTTTTCCCTTCCACTTCCCTCCCTTATCTCTTCCACCTCCTTTCCCGAAAACCATAACCTTCGACTTGTCCGCATTTAACTCTAACCTAATGTTGTCCAAGTATGGTCTCAACCTTTTCAGTGTTTTTTTTAAAGCCTCTTCGCTCTTTGCGAGCAGCACTATGACATCTGCATATGCGAGTGACCATATTCTGATTCCTCCTATCCTAACTTCAACTCCAACCGATAGCTTACTTTCCATATCCGTGATCAAAATTGCAGTCATCTGCAAAATTGCAGATCAAAATAGCCGTTCCTAAATATGCTAACTGTCTAGTTTTTGGATTAACCAAAAACTAAGCAGCTAAAATGCATATAAGAATCTAAATAGTTATGTAAGAAAGACACAGTGGATAGTAAATATCATTGTTGTGATTTATAACCATTCTTTGTTTTTCAGTCACTATCTTACTTAGTCTGATCAATATTCCCAGATAACGATCGTGTGACGCACGCTTCAAACACGCATGCGACTAGTGGGATGCGACCCATATCGCAAACAAATGGAAGCACATTCTGTGATTAAGTGATGGGTAAGTTCGTGCGTGCAGAATGAGGGTCATTCAGTCATCAATCATGTTATTTCGTCGTAGTTCTTACTGAATACATATAACCAATATGTCAATAATATTTTCTATTAAGCAAATTCGATTCAATTGAATCAAATTAATATTTTATCTCAAATAAATTATGTATTTATTTTATTTCAAAAGATATTTGTGTATGCGCAAATGTCAAACTTCACGGTTTACCGGACACTGTTTCCGACCATGCCGTCAGGCAGGTTATGTGAGCGTCGAGTTGCGTACGGGTCAATCGCTTGCGGAAAAATATTGCATCGAACTGATCTATACGATATTCTTAAATAATATTCTTTTAGACTAATTTATTTTTAAAAAATGAAAAAAAATTTAAAAACCTTTCCAGATTATAACGCGAAATGTAATCAAATTCTGCGTCTAATAAATCCAATCTTTCGGCAAAATGTCAACTTTATAAAAAATACTGCAACAAAACTTCAACTCTCGATGTTTTCTAAAAATTGGAATAACTCTGAAATTAATTAAATTTTTAGAATGTATATTATTATTACTAACATTTAGTAAAATAAGGTAAAGACTCATTTTTAAAAAATTTAAGCCTGTACACCTGTTTGAAATTTTGCTACTTTATTGTGTCAAGTCTGTTCTTGGGGAAAAATCTAAGGAAAAGATTTTGAAAATATTTTTTGATCATTTTTGACAAATACTATACAAAATTCCGTTTAAAATAAGCCCAAGGTCTTCAAAAGTTTAAATTTGATTCCAAGTTATCACCATTTTTTATATTTATATTTTTTATACTACTCAATGTTTACCAACTGTTAATAATTAGAAAATATTCCCTAAGTTACTAAAAATCATCACAGGTTGCATTCAAAACCTTTTGAACTCAAAACTTTACATTTATTTCGATGAAAAACTTAAATTCTTTGGTCAGTTCCCCTTTACCCACCGCAACCCGTGGATAGCACCCATATCTCGGTGGACCCCTCGATGCGCACTTATGGTAACTTAGCTCGGACAAGAACCGTTTAAATTGAACGTAAATTCCCAATTAAAATTTTTTTTACATTTCTAACTTTGCAAAAAATGGTTACTTTATTAAATGCCGGAGATAAAAGGCCATGAGTATTTTTTATTTGCATTCATATATTTTCTTCTAGTTTTAAAATTATTCCTTCTAATTTATGTTCTTTTATAAGTTATAATTTTTTTACTCTGTAATATTATATTTTTATTCAAACTGATAAAGCTTTTAGTGCAATCTCTAAGTATAGTTCTTTGATATTATTTAGTATTTATTTTTATTTTTATAGTCTCCGCGATTTCTATGGATTTTTTAGACTATTCGTCTAATCAAGTTCTCGTATGTATTTTTAAATTTCTTACTTATTATATATTCCAACATTTTTATAAAAATATAATTATAATTCGAAGTGGTCGAAAAATTGTTCCTTCGGGTTTTATATGTTAAGATGGCAGTTCTAAGCCAGATTACGTTTCGCATTGACAACAAAACTTAGACGAACAGAATTTCACTGGCACATTCATAAAATATATCATGTTCCATAAAATATATTTTAAAATAAACTGTGAAATATTATAATTGATACAGCTTACTTTCAATATTTACGTACATTATATGGCATACAATTTAAAATACAAATAATATAAATATTATTCAAATTATTTTTGAAGTTTTTTCAGAACTTTTAAATATATTTTAAACGATTGCCATTTTTATCGTGAAATTTTTGTAAAATTCGAAAAAATTGCCTCAAAATTCAAGAATAATAAAATTTTGGACAGTTTACAACATTATTGAACTTGAAAATTCCCGAATAACAAAATTCCAGACCGAATGCTCTCCAATTAGAAAACATAGAAACTAGAAAATTCTCGAATATTTTGATTACAGAAACTTTCTTTAATGTTTAATATTTTAAATTATTGTTTTAATTTAAAATAACTATAATTTTATACAAATTGTATGCAAAAATAAATTAAAAAACATGTGCGCTTCAAACAAATCAAAATTTGTAGGATTCAATTTAGCACTGATTTAGAGCGAATTTTATTTTTATATTTTTAAATTATTTTATTTTTGCGAACTTTTTTGTAAGTTCAAAAAAAATACAATGCACATTTTCGAAAAAAAAAATTTTGTTGGGAATTCGTAAATTCAGTAAAATTATAAATTGTCCGGAATTTCGGGAATTTTTACAGTGATGGGAATTTTATTTTTCGGAAGAAGCGACTTAAAAATCCCGAAAAATAAAATTCCCGGCACTGTAAATTTCGCGAATTTCAAAATTCCCGAATAATAAAAAAGGGTTGTTTCACGATTTTAGATGAAATAATTTTTTGATAAATAAGTTTAATCCGAACCGAAGGTGCATTACATTTTTTTTCTGTTGAGGCTTATTAAAGATTGAAGTCGGTAAAACGCTTATTCAAATTTGTGTCACGGGGGTGTCACGTGACTCAGAGGTTCTCATAATTATCTATCATGTGACGATGTGGCTTTGATGCACCGTGTGCCCACTCCTATAGGAAAAGTGGCGAAAAAATTGTATTAATTGCTACGTCCCTAAATGGCGCTCGTGTGAGTTCAGAATTCAAAATGAACTTGAGCAGACGATAGAAGTTCTATCGTCTGCTTACGTCTGCTCAACAGTGTCCCTAATCTTGGGAACTATTTAAACTGCGCTTGCGTTGTGCCGATCAGGCGCCGACAACCCGCGCTAACAACAGCGCGCTAAGTTTGAATTATATAAATATTCAGATTTAATATTTCTAACAAATAATTATTGAAAAATTGAAAAAAAGAGGTTATGAATTTTGAGTTCAGAGAAATAAATCATTTCCAATAATTAATTTCGTCTCTGTCGAGTCTAAAAGTTAAAACTCTGAAATGGTGACAATTCATTTTTTACTTGTTTCCTATTGAAGATTTGTTGTTTTTCATTCAATTTCCAAATTGAATAGGTTAAAAATTGAATATTTTCCAGGGAAAGGGATGAGGAGTTGGCGAGAAAATGTTTGATGGAGGTAGAAAAGAGGAGAGGGAGGGCGATCGAATTAATGAGATGGGAAGAAGAAAGGAGGGCGTTCTGTAATGATAGACAATTAGAAGACGGGACTGGAGTAAACTATGAAGAATTGGAAAAAAGGGAGAGGGAAATACAATTAATAGAAAGATGGGGAGCGATTGACGAATCAAAATACAATAAATGGTATAAGATGATAAAAAAGATAAGAAAGAAAGTGTAGAATATGTGAATGGGAGGAGGAAACATGGGAGCATGCATGGGAAGGATGTAGGAGAGGAATGGAAGATAAAGGAAGCTGGCAAGAAAATGTGGTTAAGGTTCTAGGGGAAGATGGATTAGGAGAAGAATGGATGAAGGAGTTGGAGGGTGCTAGAGGAGCGAATTAGAGAGAATGAACAAATGCACGTGAAAAAAGGTAAATAGAGTATAAAAATGTGAAAGAAAAAGGAAACGGAAGTCGCCTAGATTAGAAGCGTAAAAATTGTAAGTAATGGTAAAGTAAAAGTTAAGTAGACTAAGATGCGCTTGCGTACTCATGCTCTCTTTCTCTCGCTTGCACTCTCGCTTGCACTCTCGCTTTCGTTCGCGCGCTCACTCGTTTGCTATTAAATCCTAAATTGCGCTATCGCAGGAAATAGAAATAAGGAACTAGATATAAGACTTTATGTAATCAGTTGTAAATAATTGTATATACAGAAAGGATAAGATTGTAAAAAAATATAGATATAAACGGAAAGATTGTAAGGAATGGAAGTCATGTAAACCCTTAGGGGACATGTTATGAATAAAGAAGAAGAAGAAGAATGATTCCAGTATTAAAAGATGTTCATTTCCCATCCTGTAACTTTATACGATTTTATTTTCTAACTAAATAATTTGAAATGTTTTAATCTGAAATTATCAAACAATTTCAATTCAATAATTCTTACATATTTAAATACCTTTAAATTTCGAATTATTCAATATACTGAAGACTACAAATTTAAAATGTCTTAACTATTGAGACTTTATATTTTTTGGAATTGCTGCTTTGTAGACTAAATAGCACTTATTCTTTTATTAAGAAATTATAACCCAAAGTATTTAAAAAAGTTCTCAAACGAGTTTTAAAAAGCTTAAAAAAGGTCAGAGGTTTTAATGGTTTGATGTAATAGAACTGCTTCTAATTTGAAATAAGTCTACTTTTTCATGTTTGACCTAAAATTATTCAATTCTAAAAGTTATAAATTACGATTGTGAAAAATAAAATTTTAATTAATTTATATTTAAATCCAAATAAATTTGTATACTTCAACCTGAATGCAGCTAAATACGTTGAATTTGATCTTTTTACCTTTTCAAGTTGTAGCAACTTCGAATCCCAGAATAAGTTATTTTTGACCTAACCTATAAATATAACGAAAATTGTGAAAATTCAAACAGTAAGCCTATATTTGAAAAATCTACAATTAGTATTTTTTAAATTGTATTGGTATCTTAGAACAGTCTAATTAGTTTTTAAATTAGTTCTTAAATTTTTGGAAGTTTTACCTTTTTATTACCTTGAGGTCAAAAAAGATCCCCCCTTTTTTTGGATTTTAATTATTTATTTTCTAAGAGATATTCCTATTTAATTTACCCTCGTTTATTAGTGACTGAAATGCATTAGGAAAAAATCACCAAGACCCAAGGATAAAAATTGGATGTAAGGCGAATTTTTTAATTGATATCATCTTTATAACTTGTGATTTCAAAAATTTGTATACACATTTTTTAAAATAAACACTGTAAGGACACCAGGCGCGTATCCACAATGGTGGCAAAACGGCGATCGCCCCCCAGGATTTTTTGACTTACCGTATGTACTTTTACAGGGACGCCTGAAATACATGAAAAAATAAAATTCCCGATTCGGTAAAATTCTCTCTGTCTCGAATAATAAAATTCCTGAAAAATGTATTGGGTAAATGTCCCAATTTGGGCGAATGTAAGGATTTGTTTGGCGTATTTTTCTGGTAAAAGTATTTTAAATCGTATGAATCGATAAAAGTTCCTAATACTGCACAGTTTGAACATTTTTCATTAATGCTTTGTCTGCTTATCGATATAAACTAACCATTTTTACTGAATAATAAAGAATATTTCATGATTTACCGATGAACCTATTTGGGCGAATGAATTTTTCCTCTGACCCAGTTTGGGCGAATCAAATGTCCCAATTTGGGCGAATGGTGCTATGTTATATTTCCTACAGTAGATGGATATAGTCATTGATAAAAACTGACTCCCAATTTAATTTGTCACTAGGAATTTCACAAATTTCATTTAACAATTTATCAGCGTAATAAATCACGTAATTAAAAGAAAAAGAATATTTTTCTCGTATGCATTTTTAAATTTGCTATCTCATTGTCGTTGTAATCGTTTCCTGCACATTTTTATCAATTATTCAATACAAATGCATAACAAAAACAGGCATCATAACAGGAGAAAGCTTTCAGAATTGAAATAGTGTGCTTGTTATCTTTAAAAAACTCCTAATTTGTATGCAGCCGTGCTGTTTGTAAAGACTCGCACAAATTCCTCCAGCCGTTTTTTTCCGTCCGTATTAAGGCGGAAGGAAATATCCGAATTATCAATTAGTTCTCATTAATATTGAAGAACACATTCGTCAAGTTTAAGATTAATACTTACTTTTCAATCAAAAAATTCGCGCCACACAAATTTTGGAGCACTGTTGAAACGAAAAACTACGCAGCCTGTCAACTTGCGAACTAACAAGCCGAGAGTAATGTTATGCTCGATCTGCCACGGATGGCGACACGCATTACTGTATAACGTTTAAGGAACACGAATACGTATTAAAATGATTATAAATACTATATCAAAAATATCTTAAATCAATTCTAGAATGTGAATAAACTATTACTAGTGCCGTACACTTTAAGATTAACGCGGATTTACCTACAGTATGTGTGCATTCGCATAAACTGGGTCACTGGCCCAAAATGGGACATTTACCTTAATATTACCGAATTTGACCATTTCCAAATAATAAAATTCCCTAAATAAAATTGTTTCTTAATTAATATTATTTATTTATTAAAATTACGATAATAAAATATTTTTATCAAATAACTTTTTGTTTAATATTTAATATTAAAAAATTATTGTTTAAATTTAAAATAATTCTACAAAAAATGTATAGAAAGATTGATGTAGAAACACGTGTACCTTAAGGCTGTTGGAACGGTGCGCACAAAAATGGTGAAATCCATGAGACACTCAAAACTTACCAGCAGTCAATTGTGATTCGGTTTTGAGCTTTTAAAAATGCACTCAGAATATTTCCCCGTCACCGAAAGGGGTTCCATGGTTGTGGGATATGCGCTTGCTGTCTGATTCTTTAAAACAAATCGGGTAAAAGCTAAAAAATGAGAGTAAAGTGGTTAAGGGCATGTGATACTTACAGTTTTCCCGTCTTTTTTTCCACAAGAATGAAAATTTTTTAAAACTGAATTCGGAGATGCTATAAAACATCATAACGGACGTCCCCGGACTCTTTTTTAAGAGATAATAACAAAAAAATTTAATGTACTGAATAAAAATTATATGCATATGCGTTATTTTGATGTTACGTCGTTTTTCATCTCTGCCTTTCCGATAATCTGGAAATTCTTTATGAAATAAACTTTTTCGAATGCCTGTAAACAAGATTAGTTCCGGGAGATTAGTTACTATGTTTATTTGTAAGTCTAAAGTTTTCGGTCAAAAATATTGTGTAATTTGGAAGTAACGCTCGGGTGAAGTGTAACACACATAACCTCGAAATATACACGCACGTTGTTAGCAATATCAAAAATTTTTTGATAAAAAAACACAAGAAAAGTGTGCGAGGACGTCCGTTAGCATGTTCGCTATCATTTCCCGGATTTTGAAGGAAAAACATTTCTCATCCTAGGAAAAAAGCCGGGGGAATCTAACACTGAGAAAATCGATACTATTTCCTAAGCGCTATGCAAATTAATCACATTTTGATAAATTAAAACTTTTTTGAATTAACCCACAAAAAAGTGTGTGGGGACGTCCGTTCGAATATTCGGTATCATTTCCCAAAATTTTAAGAAAAAATATTTATTATTCTATAAAAAAGCCGGGGGAACCTAAAACTGGTAAAATCGACAATTTTCTATTTATCACATGCCCTTAAGAAAAATATTTGAATGGATACCAAAGCGACTGACAGCTGTTTGGCGCTGATCGATCAACGTTACTTGATCGTACTACCAAGCATGTGCACTGTCGGTAAGGCTGCTGCTTTTGGCGGGAGTTTTAAATTAGAATAAAAATGCGATTTGTGTTCTTTATATTGTAATTGTTTCTTGACATGTCTTAATTGGCTTCGAAATAGGAAAACTGTGAAAAGTGATAGAAGAATGCTGCCGCGATCTCGTTGATAATAATTGATTATAATTTTGAAGTTAAAAAATGTATTATTTATTGATTTATTTACATATATTGTTGTGTTGTAACGTGCAAAACACATATAGAAATAGCGCATTACGTAGGATCGTATGAATAAGGTAATCACATAAATTTTCTATTGAAAATAACAATATGTGCAGTTTTTTGAAGAAATTTAAGAACTTTCGTCGTTTTAATATCGAGATATATAATAGATATTATTGTACACAGCAGATGTCGAATTTAGTAACAAATTTTCGCAGGAAAAATTTAAAACAAATAAGAAAATAACTACATTACCGGCGCTTACTTTTTACAAACTATTTTCTACGCCTTGATTCGCAAAGATTCATTATTCTTAGATATCGAGACAGTGCACTCGGAGAGATTCAATGAAAACAATTAATTGTTGTATTATTACTACTATTATTTAATTAATTAAATAAAATAATTCAATTAATTTAACTAAATAAGTCAATTAACTAATTTGTATAATTCAATTAATTAATTATGTTTCACAGCAGACGTCCAGTTTAGTAACCATTTTCGCAAGAAAATTTTTCAAAAAATTAGCAAATAACTACATTATCGGCACTTACTTATTACAAACTATTTTCTACACCCTGATTCGCAAAGATTTATTGTTCTTAGATATCGAGACAGTGCACTCGGGGAGATTTAATGCAAAAAATTAATTTTTGTATTATTACTACTATTATTTAATTAATTAAATTAATGTTTCAATTAATTGAATTATATAATTTAATTAATTGGATTATTTAATTAAATTATTTTATTTAATTAATTAAATACTAGTAGCAATAATACAACAATTAATTTTTTACAATGACTGTGCCTTGCACATTAAAATTTAATTTTATAAGTTTGAGGGCAGTTAACCTCTTGCAATTCTTATGTTCATCAGAACTCACAATTTCAAAGAAATCCAA
>NC_046660.1:124141785-124145275 GCF_010883055.1 Belonocnema kinseyi | reverse complement strand
TTGGATTTCTTTGAAATTGTGAGTTCTGATGAACATAAGAATTGCAAGAGGTTAACTGCCCTCAAACTTATAAAATTAAATTTTAATGTGCAAGGCACAGTCTAGTTACTGGTTTTTGTGATTAAACAATTTATAAGGGAAAAGATTATACGTTTCAAATAATAAAGAAACAAAAACGAACAAAAAACAGAATTTTAATATAATTTTGATAAATAATTAAATGAGTAGTGAAAACTTTAAATTTTTCCTCTGAATTAAATGTAAATTGTCAATTCGACACTACAGAGAAGTGTAAATATTACTTCAGGTATACCTTAATTATACAAAAAAAATAATAAAATATTTTAGGATTTAAAAATACATGTAGGATAAATGTATACAGTGAAGTATTCGAACCTTCAATTCACCATTTTTGTAAAAATTATATTTTTTTAAATAATGTTTGAAATTTCGCTACAATTCTAAAATATGACAAGAATTTTTTTAAACTTACTTATATAGTATTTCGAAAATTTCTCTTTTAAAAGAAACTAGACGAGGAATTAATTTAACTTTTTCATTTAACTAAATTCTGAATTCATTTAAAATTTATTTATTTTTTAAATTTATTTACAATCTCGAAAATGTCACCGTTTTAAAAAGAAACCATAAAAGAAGTTAATTAATTTTAACATAATAATAAGTATAATAATTTTAGGCCCTCATTAATTTTAATATTTTCGGCGTGCAGAGACAGTCCCGAGTCATCTATAGATATGGCTGGCGTGGGCAAGCGTGAGAATCGAGAAACAAAAATCACCGGCACGTTCGGTTTGACCAGAGATGAGGTGGGAGATAGGCGATCCCATGTATTTAATTTCGAACGATTTTCGCCAGCGCCACCTATACCTGAGGCTTTTGCGAACTAAAATCAAGCGTCCCCAATTACTCAGGCCAGTTTATGAACTAAAATAGATGATAGACGGTTCTACTTGAGCGGTCAAACAGGGCGGCATTTTTCCAGTTTGTCAATGTCGGTAGAGAAAATCAGAGTGAGTCATGGACATAGGAAACAAGGGACTTGGCATGACATTGCGGGGGCGATGCAATGAGGGGGGAGGACCGCCACCTTTTGATGTCCCGCAACAAACATGGCAGCGCCCACATGTTTTTATTTTCATGCGCAGTTTGTCGGCAAAAATGCTCGTGCGCATAATCGAATGGCACATCGTAAGATGGCGGCTCACCCCACTCATGGAATTCTCCCCCCTCTGTGGATTCAACCCTGCTCACTAAAGTTAGGATGGCATACCTAGTCCCGTGTTTCCTATGTCCATGGAGTGGGTAATTTCACATATATGCTAGGTGAATTTGGAATGTTTTAATTAAAAAGTTAACATAAAAGTATCTGAATGATCTTAAGCGAATATTTAAAATTATGCACAATTAAACATTTTGAAAAAATAACTGTTTTTTTGGTATTCAAAGATTAATTTAAGAGCCTATTAATCAAAATTTTAATCATTATTTTAGTACATAACGATAAAAAAAATAAAATATGGTGGAAAATAACGAACATTTTGATTTAAATTGAATACTTTTTGTTGTTTAGAGATTACTATATATTTTTTGAATTCACTGTTTTTGTTGGTAGAAAATTTATCTTCTCGGTTAAAAAATCATCTTTTTCATTAAAAATTTAATTCTTTTTGGAAATTTGTTGATTTTGAATTGAAAATTTAACTATTTTAATTATTGTCTAAAATTGATCTTTTTCAGTAAAAAATTCATCTATTTGGTTCACAATTTTTAAATTTTGGTTTTCAAGTTTGTTCTTTTTTATCAGAAAATTAATTTTCTAGGTTAAAAATTCTTCTTTTTATTGAAAATTAAACTTTTTTTAAATCCGTTGTTTTTAGTTTGAGAATTGAGCTATTTAATTTGTCTTTTTAATGCTTGAAAATTAATCTGAGTATAAAATTCATTTTTTTTGTTACAAATGTAAGTTGTTTTTAAAAAATATTTTAAAAATTTAAGAAATGTTTTAAAAAAATTTATCAAAAAATTAATATAAAAAATATCCTTTCAAATTTTCGTATTCATCTCAAGAATATTGTGTCATTCTCTTGAAACCATTCAAAGTTTAAGAAAACTTTCTAAGCATGTAATTCGAAATCTTTCATAACCGATTTTTTTCAATAATTTGTTTAAAGTTTTTTTTGTGTAGTGAAATTAGAAAAATTTATTAAAGTACACTTCAGTCGAAAGGCTAATTATAACTTTTGTGTTTCGAAAGATATGAATGTTAATTTAGAACACAAATGGGACATAACGTACGTTTTTTATTTCTTTTACAGAAAACCTGGAAGACTTGACAGGGTCATTACATTTTTTAAATGTTGTGGGAAAAGTGTAAAAATCATGTAAGCTTGCAAATAATGACAAGAGTTTTTTAATTAAAAGATATTTTTTTGATAGAATATTTAAATATTTCTTAAGATTTCGTCGTCTTATAAATATTTTATAAATATTAGGAAATCATTTAAGCTTCTAAAATATTTTTAATCACTTCAACATCCAAATTTTTCTTACAATTTTTACGTTCTAAAAAATTTTAAAATGACTGAAGACATTATGGATTCTTTCTCAGCATTTTTAGAAATCTTTTTAAATTTTCTCTAACAATTTATATTTAAAAACAAGAAATCCTTTTCATTTTTTTGTATAAATATGATAACTATTTCAGAATTTGGAAGGGATTTAAGAAATTAAAAATTTTTGTCCTAACATTTTGGGGAAAGCTGTAATTCATTTTTTATTTAAAAAACAACATTTTTTAAAGAAAATTGAAAAATATGTTGAGACTTTTTAAGACATTAAAAAACTGCGTTGGCTCAAGAATCCGGTAAACAAAAGTATCAACACTCAGAAATTCCTGAAAAAGTAAATATGATTTATCGCGTATATGCTTGGACTGGTGTCATTTTTAGATGACGGTTGCTGACAGTGGAACCATGTGGTGGTTGTTTAATCTTTTTCTTTAAATTTTCATATGCAATATTGCCGAAATTCATATAAATTTATGTAATATTTAATTTGATGTAATATGATGTAAAAATGGAAATTTTTTTAATTCGTTGTTTTTTTATAGACAATAAAGCTTGTATGGAGATACCTTTCTTTATTGAAAATTCAAATATTTGGACAAAATTAATTTTTTCATTTAGAATTTTCGATTGAAAATTGAAGTATTTAACAAGTAAAATTTTGTAGTTCAAACTTTAACTATTCTATTTATTTTTTATTGATTTAAAATTAATTTTCAAAGTTGAAAAATTTTTTTTTTATAGAATATTTATTCTTCAACGCCCAAATTTGTCTTCAAATTTTTACATCTTAAAAATTTTTTAAATTGCCGAAGATATTTTGGGTTCTTTCTCAGCATTTTTATAAATCTTTTAAAATTTTCTCTAACAATTTATTTTAAAAAACAAAAAATCCTTTTAAATTT
>NC_046660.1:124131518-124141685 GCF_010883055.1 Belonocnema kinseyi | reverse complement strand
TTTGCTGTAAGGCCGATAAATGTTGAGCGAAATATAGATTTTTTGAGATTTCGAAAGAAAAATCTTGTTAAGAATTTTGAAGATTTGAAAAGGATAAAAAAAATTTCTTAAGTTTCATCAGAAAATTTACAATTTTTTATTTTTAAAGTTAAAATAAAGAGAATATTAAAAAAGATATCAAGATTTTTAAAGAAAATTATCAAATTTATCAACAAATAATTTTGAGCGAATATTCTACAACTTTTTAAAACATTAAAAAAATTGTAAAAAGAAAAATCTGGAAAATTCTAAGGTAATTTTTATAATTTTGCACAATTAAAAAAAATAGGAATAATTCGAATTTATTAAAAACATAATTTTGAAACTTTAACAAATAATTTTAATATTGAGAAGACTTTTAAGAGATAAAAGCAAATTCATATTTTTGAATATTTTGAAATAAAATTTTACATTCTTTTTCAGAATTTGTAAAGGCTTTAAGAAATATGAAATATGAAATTTTGAAAGATTTATTATATTTTAGGATATTTGAGCAGATTCCAAGGAATTCTTAATTGATTTCAATAATGTAGTATCAGATTATAAAAGATTTGAAATATTTTAGGGTTCTTTAAAATTTTCAAGGAATTTTCAAGAGATTTCAAAAGATTTGAAAGGATTTTAAATATTTGAGGATATTTAAAAAGATGTAAATAAATTTTCAATTCATTTTTATAATTTAAAGGAATTTCAAAGAATTTGAACAATTATATCAGGGTTGTTTAAAAAACTCCAAAGTACCTTATAAATCATGAAAATATGTAAGGTTTTTCAAAATATTTTGATGGTTTCGAAATACTTGAGAGTATTTTAAAAGGTTCCAAGGAATTCTCAATTAATTACAGTAATTTAATATGAAATTTCAATGGATTTGATATATCTTAGGATATTTAAATAGATTCCAAGGAATTTTCGATTGATTTTAATAATTTAGTATGAGATTTTAAATGATTTGAAATATGTTAGGGTATTTTTAAAATTGCAAGGAATTTTCAAGAGCATTGCAAAATTTCAAGAGATTTCAAGAGATTTCAAAGGATTTTTAATATTTTAGGATGTTTTAAAACATTCCAAATATTTTCAATTAATTTCAATAATTTAAAGCAATTCCAAAGAATTTTAATTATTTTCAACTTTTCAGGTTGAAATTGGAACTGTTTTGTTAAAAATGTAGTTTTTTTTGGTTGATGTATCAATTTAGTTGAAACAATTTTGTTTTCTGAAAATGTAACCATTTTGTAGACAGTTTTTGTTTGTTTTTATTTTATTAAAAATTCCGTTTATTTTTTAGTATATAATTCAGCCTTTTGGATAAAAATTGTAATTTTTGTTAAAAAATTTAGCTATTTTGTTGAAAACAAGGTAAACATTTCATTTTTGATTTAAACTGAGATTTTTATTAAAAATTAATATTTTCTAGTTTAAAATTGCTCCTCCCGGCATTAAAATAAAAAAATTTTGTTAAAAATTAATATATTTTGTTGAAAGCTCGTCTAATTTTGGTAGATCATTAATACAATGCTGGAAAACTAATTTCTTTGGTTAAAAATTTAACTATTTTTTTCGCAATTTATCTTCTTTAATTGAGAATTAAACGACTTGGTTAGAAGTTGAACTTTTTCATTAGAGATTCATATTTTTGGACTCCCCTTGATCCTTGGGGTTGACTCTTTTGTTGCAAATTTAATTTATAGATTTAGTTGAAAATTAATCTTTTTTTAACATGTAACAATTTTCTTGACATTTTGGGTTTTTTGTGTTTTTGAAAATTAATTTTTTATCTGAAAATTTGCAATTTTACATTTTTGTTCGAAATTTATACTTTATATGTTTAAAATTTAATTATTTTTTAGAACATTCTTTTGTTTGGTTGAAAATTCATCTTTTTGGTCGAAAATTAATTTTCTTGATTTATTTTACATCTTCCTTTTATTGAACTTTTCCGTGTTTTTTTCATGTTTGTTAAATCTAGTTTTTTTTTTAATTATATTTCTTCAAGATTTACCTCTTTGGCTTAACATTGAACTTTTTTTGTTGACAATTTGGTTTTTTATGTTAAAAATTTTTTTTTTAAATTGCAACTTGTCTAGTCTTGATTAGAAATGGATCCTTCATAAGTTGAAAATTCAAATATTTGGTTGAAAATTTATGGAATTTGTTAAAAAATCGTCTTTTTTGGTAAGAAAATTAATCTTCTTTGTTGAAAATTCATTATGTATATCGACTTTAAATCTTAGGAATTTAAAGCGTTTCATATTGCATTCAAATCTGTTGAAAGTGAGTTTTAAATAATAACTGATACGAGGGATTTTATTAGCTGTAAGGCACAGTGTATATATATATATATATATATTATTTATTTCTCCAAGTGGGTTTTTTTTAAGTTCGAAATTACAAAGAAAAATTATCTAATTAGGGGTTTTAAGTGTTTAAACTCGTGATTTATTTTTTTCATAAATAGTTTCCAAATAATTTTCACATTGTATACATCATCAATATAATATACTTAAGAAACAGCTGATGTGTACAATGTGAAAATTACTTCCAAACTATTTATGAAAAAAAATGAATCACGATTTTTAAACCCTTAAAACCCCTAATTGGATAGTTTTTCTTTGTTATCGCAAACTTAAACAAAATTCACAATATTAAACTTAAGATGGTAATTACACCAAACGTTAAATCGATTTATTCCGCGTTTTGAAAGAATTAAAAGGACAAGCAATTATATTCGTGTGATATTAAATTTAAGATGTTACATGTACTAAAGGCTAAATGAACTGATTCAGCGTTTCGAAAATATAAATCAATAAAAGATTGGACCTAACTTTTACCTGCTTTGCAAAATCAAAAAAAGGAATACATATTACTTTTAACAGTCAAAACCCATCTCTTATACTGAAGTACCTTTTTGCGTAAAGAAAAAAGAACAAATATTACGAAAGATTGTTTTATTCCTCCATTGATTTACATTAGAAATAATACGAGAGACAAAGGGAGATTCCATGTACATGCACTGCATCTCAGAAGAAAAAGTTGGCTCAGGATCACAGAATGCTTCGACTTCATTGAATTCGACATCAGTTGAATTCGTTTCTCCGCTCTTCTTTCTCCAGCGAAACAACTGCTCCCTGTACTGGAAGTGAATTCCTCAGACTTCAGTGCAAAATGTTGGTACTTTTGATCTAAGCCCCTTCTAGCCTTTTTTACTCTCTGAAAAAAGGAAATATTCGTGAAAGTGACAACATACTTAAAAAAATGTACACATATAGATTAAAAGAACCAATTGCCAAGGAAAACAGACAAGATCAAACTTTGCTGCCTCATTATCTCAAACTGAAGTGCTTACAACTTTGAAACTTGTTCCAAAAATTAAGAATTGTAATAGAAAGTAAATGGGTAAAAAACGTTGTCTAGTGCCTGGCACGAAGTGGGAAATGTAAACCAAAAACTGAAAAGGTTAACAATTTTTTATTTATTTTTCGTCAATTCTTTTTTTTTCAATTTAAAAAAATGTTCAGTCAAACTCGGAAGCAAAAATTTTTTCCATTTGACATAATAAAAACTGAGCTGCTAATGAAAGCACTAAAAGTGGAACTCTTGAATTTTAAACTTATAAAAATTAGAGTTCAAACATTGAGATTCGGTTCTACAAATATAAATACAAGTTATCGTTTTGAATACTCTAAATTCAAGAATTA
Source organism: Belonocnema kinseyi (assembly GCF_010883055.1). Classification (NCBI taxonomy): domain Eukaryota; kingdom Metazoa; phylum Arthropoda; class Insecta; order Hymenoptera; family Cynipidae; genus Belonocnema; species Belonocnema kinseyi. The sequence goes on along the minus strand of NC_046660.1, from coordinate 124,137,945 downwards.
ATGCGTTTAAAATTCTTCAAAATTATTTCATGTCAAAAGTAAATTTTACTTGAAATAATTTAAAAATGCTTCAAATGCTTTAAAATTTTATTTTAAAATCTTCAAACATTTACATGTTGTTTGACATTTGTAAAAACTTTTAGTGATTAAAATTTTTTCTAAAGTTCTAAACATCTTTCAAAATTATTCGAATTTTTCCTACAACTTTTTTTAAATCCTGCCCAATTGGAAAAATTTCCTCAAAATCTTGCACATTCGTTTTTGACAAGTTTATACATCTTTCCAAACTTTTTTTCTCTACATGAATTAATAAACTTTAAAATATTTCTTCAAGTTACTCAAATCTTTTCTCAGAATAATAGGTGTTCAATTGTTATTTATGTATCAAAATTCAACAATTTGACGCATAATTTACATTTTTTTAAATAAAGCAATTAAAATTCTAACGCTCAAAATTTAATAGGATTGTTTAGTAATAGTTCTTGTTCTTTATTGAAAAGTTTCAAATAAAATGATTTAAAAATGGAATAATAAACAAAATATACTGACAAATCATAATAATAGTTCCAAAACACAATAATTACAAAAACAATTAAATATATTTTAATTATAAATAAAAATTAAAAACACAATATTTACAATAATTATCAATATTATTGATTAAGTTTTTACTTAATTCGTAATTGTGTCCACAAAAAGTAAATCTTCACATGATGGTGCGCACTTCTCTAGACGTACTGACGTACCACAAAGTATTTTTAGGTTATAACAGTCAAAACGCAATTTATATTTTTCTAAAAAATTGTTATATTATTCTTACCCCTTTTATAGTTTTCGACCGACATTCTATGGGGTTTGGATGCTCTTCTATTATTTCATATTCTCTAAAGAAGTGTAAAGAACAAATAAATGTATCTTTTATGAGGTTCCTGATTGATTTAAACTTGGAACCATCACGTCCACACAACTTCACTCACTTATTGCATTTTCTGCATGCTTCGCACGTTTTAAGTGGAATTTCATACTCGCATTAATAATTTTACCCCTTCTAAATTGTAGGCATGGTGTAGGGAAAGAAATAAAATAAAAATTGCAGAATTCGACGTGCGAAGTTTTACTGCGACTACTACTTTTGCACAATCCGTAGCAGCAGCTCTTATGCACTCCAACTCTATTTTTTCACAATTATTTGCATCGTATTATTTCTTTCAATTTCTATTCACAAGCACTTCGCTATATCGTTCAAAAATTTATTTCTTTAATCAAAACACTGGCTTTCCTATGCAATTGCGAGCAACAGGGTCTACAGTTAGGATGTAAAAGTCGTTTTTGAATTGAGAACATTCAATTACAGAATAAAAATTTCAAGACGAAAGTTACAAAAAATTTGGTTTCAATACTCGGTAATAAGCTTAGAATAGAAAAAAATTAATGTTTTCCTATTTCAGCGCGAAAGTGAAGATTATTCTATTATTTTGAATGCGCGATTTTTCCATTTACCTAAAATGTCAAAATAAGAATAAGATACCTCCTAAACTTATTCACTTCTATTTTCTTAGCGACCGCCACACAGTTTTCTATTCTCCCAAAGAGAAAATGTTTTCAATATATTTAATTCCTTTTAATTGTACCGGTAACGCACCTCACAGAGATATTTTTTATTCCTCAGAAGTGGCCATATTTTCATTTTTTTTAATTCCTTCTAATTACTTCACAAAATATGTGTAATAAGTTGTTTTAATTCCTTCATGCGGAATGTAAATTCCGAAATTTTAATTCTCACCAATTCAACTCTGCCACTCTAGAGTTAAAATTATTTAAATTTACACATTTGCATAGATTTTTTTGCTGCATTTTTTAAGACGATTCAATCGATTATTAAAATATACATAAATATAAATTTGAATATTTTTCGAATTTATAAGTTATAAAAAGATTTAATAATGAAAAATGGGTTAAATGAATGCTTTCATTAAATTTTACAATGTCGATTGAGAGGAACAGAATTTGCATTTTTTCTGTTCCCGTTGGGGGATTTTTAGGCGGAGGAAAAAATCGCGTAATCATAGAAATACAAATTCTTGATTTTTCTGAATTCAACGCTCGTTACCGGGAAGGTAATGAAAGTCAACATTATAAAGTTGTTTAGTACAAAATAATTAAGAATGGCAAAACGCTTATTTTTAAACGTTATCTTACGAAAAGAGAAAATAAAGAAAATAAAGTAATAAAAAGTAATAACAAATTAAAAAATTCAAAGCGGAAGTCTTGAATTTTAAGCTTTTAAAATTAAAGTCTTAAAGTTTTTCTCTTCAAAAACTTTGTATTCAAATACTCAATAATTTACACGTATAAACTGGAAGGTATGTGCCCTTTTTAATTGAACGCTAGACTATTGTGTGCGCGCTTACATTTATACTCATTTTTATAATTTGCTCAATTTTCTAATAACAATTCATTTGTTAAAATTTTCTGAAGACTTATATTCTTGTTGAAATTAGAGTCTGAAAGAATGAATTCAGTGAATCAATGCATCGTAAAATGTACGAGTAATATTATTAAGGAGCGTTCATATATTCCGTAACATTATTTTAAACACATTTACCTTCCCACACCCTAACTGCAGTTGCGTAATATTTTTTTGTATTATTTTAAAAAACTTAACAGGCGTTTTGTAAATAAAAATAGATTTTCAGGATGAAGTGCGGTATAGAAATAAATTAAACAATATTTTGACGTAACACAACAATGCTTTTTCGATATTTGTTTAGTTAGACACATTTTTAATTTATTTACAAGGGAAGAAGTATCAGCATTTTTTCAAAGAATGATATAAGTTTTATCACTTTCATTCAAGATGTGTCAAGAAAAGAATGCAGAAGATTTTAAAAAAATATTTTTTATTTTACAGGATTTTACAAATTATGAGAAAAATTTCAGCCTTTTTAAAAGATATTTAGTTCTTTTATAATTTCAGAAGAAATAATAAATATTCCATAAATTTTCGGAAATGCTTCCAAGGTTTAAAATATTTGGAGCCTATGCAAAGCCTCTTGAATTCCTAAAAATATGTGTAAATGAATCCAATTTTTTCTAAAAATGTTGGAAAATCATTAAAACTGTAAAAAATTTACCTCAAAATCTTCAAAAATTTCTTACGAATTTGAAGAAAATTATAAAATATTTGTGAATATTTCATATTCGCCAACAAAAAATCTAGAATTAGAAAAATATATACTTTACGGGATTTTACAAAGTAATAGGAAAAGTTCGAGCATTTTTAGAATTAAATATTTACACAATACTTCCTAAATTCTTTAAAATATTTTTATCTGACTGGAATTTTTCTTGAAATTTAGAAAAGTTATTTAAAATCTAAACTGCTGCCTAAAATATTAATTAAGGGCATGTGATACTTTACCATATGGGTTTTCAGTTTTTCACACATTTTGCTCTCAAATTTTAATTTGAAAAAAAAACATTAGTGTCCAGACGTTTGCGTTTTTAACGTCTGACTTTCTTTTTGTTTAAGAACTTTCAAATAAATCTGCATTTTTTTAAATCTTCTGTAGTTTAAAAATCTTCTTTATTCTTGTAAATTTTTGAAATATTTATAGAATTTTATGGTTTAATTTATTTTTTATTTTTTAATGTTACAAAATTAAAACGTTTTGCTTTACAATCTGGTACTCTTTTTCGAAATTTAAGGAAATATTTGATGTTTTAAATTCTTTTTTGAATTTTCTGCTGAAACTCTTTTTTCAAATTAAAAATTCTTAAGAAATTGTTTTGGGAACCTCAAGAATTTATGGCATTATCCTGAATTTTCAAAAAAGTCTTAAAATATCTTATAAATTTTTATTGGTGTTAAAACTTGTAAATATCTCTTAAATTTACTAAAATTTATTCCAAAACTATTTATTTTGGCACGATGTTGCCTTAAAAACTTGTTAACCCTTTTTTTACTTTATAAAATAATATGAAATGTTTTTGAATCTTTTTTAATGAGCTCTTAGAACTCATTAGTAAAAAATTGTTTGAAATTTTCCCATAAAACTAAACTATCTATGTTTCCTTCTCTTGACGCTCTAAAAAATTAAGTTTACCTAAATTTGAATTAAATCACGGAAAATGGAAATAATTTTATTATAATCTTCCATATTATTTTTTAACAATTTTGAAATCTTTAAAATTTATAATTATTATTTCAGAATTAATTATTAACTGCTTAAAATTTTCCCATAACTGTCTTTAAAAAATTATTCTCAAAATCTTTCAAAATTATTAAGATGCTTCTATTGTCCTAATTCTTAAAATAAGTTCTTTCAATAATTTGATTTTACTTATCTCTTTGAAAATTAAAAAAACGATTACCCAGATGTAAAAAAAGAAAACATTTTTTTCTTCTTAAAAACTCCGGAATTATAATGGTAGCAAAAAAATGTATAACTGAATCTTTATCTATTTCGGCGTTGTGAAAAAATTAGTCATCTAACAATTCATTAATTTTTTAATAAATGATAACTTAAAAAGCATTAAACAATAATTTTCATTCAAACATAGGAAAAATGTTTACTCTACATTTTTTTTAATATCACATTCTTTTTTGAAAATTTGTTTTATTGGTAACTTTTGATACTAATTTCAGAAAGAAATCAAACGTATTTTCATATTATTTGAAAAATCAAAAGCAAAGACACATTTCAGTATATCAGAATCATTTGAAAAATTATCTAATTGAAATAATATAATTGCAAATTTAAATTAACTTTTAATATTCAAATTATATTCAATATTCCATTATATAACCTTCAAGTGCATAATTAAATTATTTTACTTAAATTTCACTAACTAAGTTTTAATCTTTATTTACTTTAATTATCAGAAAACGATAATCAGCTAACAATCAATTGACAATTTTACAAAAGAAAACGGATTAAAATATAATTATGTTATAAAACATTTCAAAAACTTTAACTTTATATATTTTTTCTCATTTGACATTTTATTTTAAAAAATTTTATTTAATCTTAAGCTTTTAAACTGATTGCAGAAAATGTAACTTTTAGTAGAATCAGTTGTTAATGAATTAATCAGTTCACAAAATAAAAAACATGATACAATTATTTTCATCGTAACATTCAAATAATTTTAACATTATGTGTATATTCTCCTTTAAATTTTGATACAGCATTTCCATACGTCTAATTTATTAGTAACCTTTGTCACTAATTCAAATCAACATGAAGAAAGTGTGAAGAAAATTATCAGCTAATAATGAATTAAATGGTCCACAACATAAAAAGTCCCAAATAATTTGTTTCATTGAAATAATAAATTTACTCTTACTTTATATATTTTTTAAACTTCCTTCCTGAAAATCTTAGTTATTATTAACCTTCAATACTTATTTTTGTAAGATACAAAACACTTTTACATATAATTTTGAAAATTTAATCCATATAATCATTTCAAGACATCATCAACATTTCGAAAAACTATATAACTCTAGTTCATATCTTATATCAATGAATGCAATTTTCATGCAATCAAATATCGTAAAAAAATTAATTAGCTAATAGTAAGTAATTTCTCTGTTCATTAAATACAAGGCGTTAAAGAATTATTTTTATAATAAATTATTCAAATAATTTTTACTTTGTATTTTTCTAAAAATTTGTATTAGTGATAAAATGTTTAAATATTCCAGAAAAAAGTAAAATATATACCCGGATCATTCAGAAATCATAATTCCGCTACTCATTTCACAACAAAACAAAAATTTGTAAAAAATAATAAAATTAAAAATGCTGTATTTCAAATATTAATAAAATGTTATTATATCAATTATAACCGGTATTTAATAATATAACATTCACTTAAATCATCAATTTGTTAACTCAAATTTAAGATTTAATATTTATGTAATTAAAATTGTGAAAAGTATTAATGAACTAATAATTAATTAATCTGTTATTACATAAAAAGAATTAAACTATAATTTTTATTTAAAAAATAAAAAAATTTCCCCTCTCCCTTTTTAAAATTTTCACTTATATTTTTGAAAATTTGATCGCTTGGCAACTTTTGATACTCATCCTAGAACAAAATTAAAACACGTTTATAAAAATTAAATGCAGACACTCATTTCACAAAATCAGAATCATTTGAAAAATTATTTATTTAAAACTGTGGTATTTGAAGTATTGATTCACTTTTATCATGCACATTATATTTAATAATTATTCATATAATCTTAGTAAATTATATATATATTTAAAAATTTGTCATAAGGACAACAGCAGGATTTCGCCGGGAGCGGATCCTAATCTGAAAAATTGCACCCGCTTCCAGCGAAATCGCGGTAAAATTTCAGCCACAACCACGTCTCACAACCGTGAGATAGGTGGTTACAGTCTGTAAAGGA
>NC_046660.1:124124565-124131418 GCF_010883055.1 Belonocnema kinseyi | reverse complement strand
TGAATATCTTATAAAGCGTGTTCAGACAAGTTATTGGCCTGTAGTTCTTTGGGTCAGCTAAGTTGCCTATTTTCGGCCGGAGTATTGTGCGCCCTTCCACCAACCACTCTGGAATCGGCTCTTCCGACTTCAAATATGAGGTGAATATACGGGCCAAATGCTGATGGATTGAAGAAAACTTCTTCCATCAGAAGGTTTTGATACAATCTGGTCCCGGTGCGGAATAGTTCTTCATTCCTCTTAATACTTTTTTCACCTCCTCGGTAGTGATGGGTGGGCATTCTTTATCAGGTGTTATGAGGGCAACACATAACTCCTTGAAGCTATTTATATTTTCTGAGACTTCGTCCAGTCTATGCTGAACTTCGTAGACTTCTCTCCAAAATACTTCGATCTCCTCTGGTTTGGGTAGGTGTTCGACAGTAACTGTAGGGTCTTGGAAGAGTCGAGATGAGTCAGAGAGAAACTATTGATTTTCTCTGATCCACCTCTCCCTCCGCTCTAGACTTCTCTTAGCGTCAGATAGTATCCGTATTCTCTCAACAATATGATGCCTGATGGTCAGCAGCTTTGACTTGTTAAGTGTGTGATAACGGGTCCGGAGTTCGCGCGCGAACTTTCGAACCTTGGCGGTAAAATTCCTGCCAAATTTGATGTAGTCAATCAAACATTGAATGCGGGACGCGTACTGTCTTGCCCAGCCTATCTTTATGGCAAGTTGATGCATTCGTCTTTTGGTCTTATGATCAGCAGTTGGTTTTGTTTTACGGTTTGCACCGGCCAAAGCTCTCGCTGCATTATACATACAATAATTGATAGCCCAGAGGTCGGATTCACCGGAAAAATGTCCACGAAGCTCGTCATCCATTTCAGCCAGATCTTTAGGCTTAAGAGAAACCTTGGTTTTGATGTTTCTTCGGGTCGTAAAGCATCGCTCTTCATCTATTGGATGCCTGCTCGCGGTTGGTCTTAGTGTCGCCTCTCATTCTCTGTTGCCGGCTTGTTCTAGCTGTGGTAGAGTAGGCGTTCCGCTTACATAGCCCCTTTTACGGAGTAGTTCAGCATGGTTTCGCAGACGTTGCTGCGAAAAGTGCGATAGCTCCGGGTGTTTCTCGCACCGCAGAGCATGGAGCCGTGCCATGTAACCCCGTTCACGGGCCACGCTCGCATCGTAGCAGCCTAGCAAGTCGTGATTCAGTCGCTCCGTCTACCCAAAGGTCACGAGATCCCGCCGATCCATCGCAATGAATCCATTTTCATTGGCTCCCCCAGCTCTAGATCCTTGTAGAGCCCCGCATGCAAGGATAAGGCTGCGTACTCTGAGAGGTCGCTTGGTATCCCAGAGTCACCGTTCTAGACACCTCACCCAGGTGCCATTCAGCTTTCGGCACGGTTTTCACACCTCCGATTGGGGGTTAATTCCTTCGCGAACACCCCTGGACAATTGTCCGCGACTGCCTATTTATTTTTGTAACCATATTCAGCAGAAACCATTGGTACAGGGACCCTCTATCCGCAACCCGGGGATGCGTTCGGTGGCTTTGTCATAGGCCCTTCAGTTTGATTCTAGAGGAATCAAAACCGAACCGAATATATATATTCTTTTTAATTTCATAATTAATTAATCAGTTTACAAAATAAGAATCATTAAACAATTATTTTCATTTGTACACACAAATATTGTTTATATTATATTCTTCTTCAAATTTAAAGGAGCATTTTTATACTTCTCATCTATTAATTACCCTGTAAATTAATTTTTTTTTTTAAATTAAAATATATGTAAATATAAGTTTGAAAATGAAATTCAGAATCTCATTTCACAATTATCACAATCATCATAAAAATTCATATACTTGAAATATAAATGTTTGAAAGAAAAAATAAACTTCGATACAAAAGGTATCAGCTAATATTTAAATAGATAATCTGAAACTAATGTTACGCCCTACGAGATGTAACTTACCTTGTCCTTTATTTTATTCCGAGTAGTTCCTCGTTTTAGAATCTTATTTTAAATAAACTAGAGAAGTGGGATGAGGATAACTACCAGATACGCCAAATAAATCAAGTATGTTATAATATATAAAATGATGAATATTTATTTAAGTGTTAAGAGAATTTAGATATAAAGATCAGATTTGATCAACGTTTCCTGATAAATCTCCGAATTGCTTGAAATCATTTGATTCCTTGGTTTACTTACAAGTTCCCTTTTGTAAAGAGTGGATAATTCGTCCTCTCGTTCCTTGAATCGAAAGTAGCCCGTCCTTCTGTTGGCACTCTGTATGGGTACCCGCAGGGGGTGGATGGCGCTGAATATGGCTCTGCAGACTGAGATGGTAGGGTCAGCGTATCTGGGCTGCATTGTCCCTTTGTGGCAGGTGTGGTCGACTCGGAGTTCCACACAGAAGCTATTCTTCATAGATTTCTAGATTTAAATGGTTGACGGGCCAACACTGCTGGACCGGAGTTTAGGGTTTCGAAGATTCTTTATAATCTGGATTTGTCTAACTGAGACTAAACTGAGACTGGGATAAAGACTGAAGCTGGAGTATAATCGGCTAAACTGAAACTGGAACTAAACTATACTGATTTTTGCTTCCGAATCCGCTGTATTTATTCACAAGATCCCTTCTTAGATTCCCGTAGGGGTGAGTGGTTTTAGAAGTAGGGATTCTTCTTGGTTCCAATCAGCGTTGTCAATCAATTAGGTAGAAGAGAGGTAAGACCCTAACTGTCGAATGGCCATTGAGAGAATTATGTATATGCCCATATATGGAGGATGTCGCAGTAACCATAATGCCTTGCATCCCTTCCAAAGTACCATGGGGGTAATTAATGAGATAGCCAATCAGTGATTAGGAATCTTGATGTGCCCAAATATGGAGAATGGCGCAGTTACCAAAATATATGGTATCCCTTCCTGGGTGTCCAAGGGTAAGCTATTATGATGCGTAGAAGAGCGTAAGGTTTGCGTCTGTCCTTTGGTTGTGTGTGAACAGCTCACCCTCCTATAGCTGTCATCTTTATTAAGGGCATGTGACACAGCTAAATACCTATATTACCGACCTTACTTTTTCAGTTCACTGAATGTTTTTTTAAACCTAAGAATTTTTTTTATAAATAAAATATCGAGCTGAAACTTTGGAAAATGTATTAGAGTACAATAAAGTACGTTTAGGTACTGCATTTTGGTAGGAACTTCACTCAAAATTATTTTATCTTTTTTCTGAACCTCGACATTTTTTGAACGTTCCAACTTTTTTTATACATAAAATATCGGTCTCAAACTTTGAGAAATGCAAGAGCCGAAAGAAAACTACGTTTAAGTACAAATATTAATAATAAAAGATGTAAAAAAAAATTTTCAACTATCAATTCCATCGACATCAGCCGGTAAAGTTGTACACGAAAATACGAACCCTCTAGAGCCTCGTCTGGTGGCCGCCAGGGTTCGTATTTTCGTGTACAACGTTACCGGCTGATTCTGATGGAATTGATTGTTGAAATGTTTTTTTTTACATCTTTTATTATTAAGATTTGTACTTAAACGTAGTTTTCTTTCGGCTCTTGCATTCCTCAAAGTTTAAGACCGATATTTTATGTATAAAAAAAGTTGGAACGTTCAAAAAATGTCGAGGTTCAGAAAAAAGATCAAATAATTTTCAGTGAAGTTCCTACCAAAATGCAGTACCTAAACGTACCTTATTGTACTCTAATACATTTTCCAAAGTTTCAGCTCGATATTTTATTTACAAAAAAAGTGCTTAGGTTCAAAAAAACATTCAGTGAACTGAAAAAGTGAGGTCGGTAATAAAGGTATTTAGCTGTGTCACATGCCCTTAAGCTGTTTATTGCTTTTAGATGTAAGATGCTGATCTCCGTCATAGAAATGTCTAGGTCAGAATGACTAAAGGATGTATATGTGGTGTAGGTACCAGCATTTTGCAAACGTATGGGACTGAAAATCTTGTCTGTTTTCAGTCTTGGCTTGCTGATTAATTTATGGCTTTTCAGTTAGTGTGTAGTCTGCTGGTTTTGTTAGCTATGCGAATATTTATGTGTATCGCTTATTTTTGTTTACTGCGATGTCTAAGTACTTATAGGTACCAGCATATTGTGAGTGTATGAGATTGAAAATGCAGCTGCCTTTTCTGGTTTCCTTGTCAATTAATTTATTCCTTTTTAATTAACGTGTGCCTGTTTTTTGTGCAAAAGATGATGCGTAGATTTTCTTGTGCTGTTGGGTTAACCTTACACTGTTTCATCGTTTCTTTACAAATCTGATATTCACAAATGATTTTAACAATACTAGGTTTTGTTTACAATAATAATTAGATGTTGAATATAATCCTTTAACTTGTTGAGTTATTATTAAATATAAATGTTATGTAATTATAATCCATTGTTTATAATTATTTATTATTATTATAAAAGTCACGGGACGTGACACTATATACAGTAGAACCTCGCTTATCCGAGTTCGCGATTATACGAGGCTGAAACAAAAATAGTTTACCTGTCTTATCCGAGCTATAGTGAAATAGCAGTTCGTATTATTCAACCCTTATGCATTACCCATACATATGAACTTTCTTAACCAACCAGAACAGATTTTCTCAAACCTTTGCTCTTATTTGTTAATAATTTATATACTCTCTACGTTATAAGTCTCTACTTTCAGTTTATTACACCGAGCGTTTCTTTTTGTTTAAAATTCTGTTTTTATCCGAGTTTCCCTATTATGCAAGTTGGGGCCGGTATACAATAGCTCGGACAAGCGAGACTCTAACTGTAATCAATGCAGGGTACTTAATTTGAAACAATTTAAATTTAAACTGGATACGATTTAACATTGTGAACAAAGTTAATTAGCTAAAAATGAATTAAACAGTTCATAACTTAAAAAGCCTCAAATAATTATATTATTTTGCAATTATTTGTGGAAATTCGATTTGTAATATAATCAATTAAAAATTATTTAGCCATTTCAAAGCATAAAAATCATTAAACAATTATTTTAACTAAAATATTCATATATCTTTTAACAAATTTTAAATGTTATTTATAAAAATTTCATTTTTTAGTGACTTAATTTTCATTTAAGGGAAAAAATTTGAACATTTTGAAATATATATTTGAAAATTGAATGAAAATATTAATCTCAGAACGCCAGAATAATTCCGAAAAATTACTTAATTGAAATAGAGGTACTTTCAAAATAAATAAATTTATATTATGCAAATCATATTCAATGTTCCATTATATAACCTACAAGTAAATAATGTATTTATTTGTTACTTATGTTAATTAAATTTAAGGTAATAAATTTTCATCTTTATTCAATTTAATGTTCAAAAACAAATATTCAGCTTATATCAATTGGTCATTTTACAAAATAAGAAGCATTAAACTATAATTCTCACTAAAACCTTTAAATAATTTTTAGTTACAACATTTTTTTAAATTTACACTTTCATTTCTAAAATTTTTCTTTATTAATAAACGCTGACACTGATTCCAGAAAATGTGAGTTTTTGTAAAATTAGTTGATAATTAATTAATCATTTCACAACATAAAAAGCATTACACAATTATTTTAATGAAAACATTCAAATAATGTTTACATTATATTCTCATTCAAATTTGAAACTGGATTTCTCTACATTTAATTTATTAATAAGCTTTCTAGCTAAGTTAAAAAAATTGAAATATGTTTACATATAATTCAGAAAATTGAATTTAAATGCTCATTTCACAATATCGGAGGCACCATAAAAATTATATAATTGTAATGCAATTATTTGAAAGAAAAAAAGAAACATCTATTACGAATGTAATAGCCAATATTTAATTACATAGTCTGAGAGGAAATAACATATTTATGTCACTAAATATTAAATAATTTAAATCCAATCTTTATGTAATTTAATATTTTATTTTTTATTAGGAAATTTTAAGATAAAATTTTTAAAATTATTCTTTTAACAATGAATAAACCAATTTAAAATTTATTTAAATTATATTCAATTTTAAATTTGTAAATAATTTTAAAATATGAAATATGAATATAATATTAGTATAAAAAATTATAGGCACGTATAACATTATATTATTAACCTTTATAATTTGCTAATATAGAACTCATGAAAATATTATTATAACTAAAACGTGAACAAAAAATTTTTTTTCATGATTCAATTATGTAAAATTTAAAATTGATATAGTTTCAATATTAAATAGTTAATAAGTTTTGATTAGATTACGTTAAAATAAAAATACGATATTATTTAATTTTAATCTAAAAATAATAAGTTTTTCAACACTAAATCATTAACATAATTAAAACATTATTATAATAAATTTATATAATTGTAATTTAGCTTAGAATAACTTTACGTTTTGATAAAAAATTTAATTATAATTTATATAATAATATTATTAAACCTGATGATTTCGCAATATATCTATTAATAACATATATAAAAATAACAGCTGTTATTGAAAGTGAAAATAAAGGCACAAATTAAAATAATTCATGGCGATCGATAAAAGTAGAAATCTAGTTTTAGTTTCTGTTAATTTTATACATTCAAAACAGAGGTCGCCAGTCGCCATAAATTATGTGCTTAAATCCACTATGTAAGATTCAGCCTCCATGCGCTACTAATGGAGATTACGAGTCTGATAAGTACCTGAAAATTCTAAGAGATGGCATTAGTATTCACTAATGTGAATCATTTTCGTTGAGCTTGATCCTTCAAATGACGCCTGTCAAAACTTCAGCCATTTATGTTCACGCATTTACAAGTTACAGCACTGAGAAGCGACTAACCTCCGAGTTTTTTTT
>NC_046660.1:124123226-124124465 GCF_010883055.1 Belonocnema kinseyi | reverse complement strand
CGGAAGACCAAATCTGTCGGATGAGACGTTTGTATCTGCTTCGGAGAGTATCCTTTATAGATGTCACATCCTGAATGCGCCTCTGTGGCACGCCCAGGTATGCATAAGTCTCTCCAGCGTAAAGGTGTCGTATGGAGCTTCTATCAACGAGCTCAGGATCTTCAGGGATTCCATTAAGTTTTCCTCGCTTCAAATAAACCTTGGCGCATTTGTCTAACCCAAATTCCATTCCAATTTCCTTAGTATATCGTTCGACAATCCCCAGAGCTAGATGCAGTTGCTCTTTGTTTTTAACATAGATCTTAAGATCGTCCCTGTAAAATACTTGAGTGATCTTGTACTTTCGATCTACAGGTTTGCCGCAAAGTACCCGTCGGAATGGCGAAGTCCTAGAGATAGTGGCAATAATGTAAGGCAAAAGAGGAGTGGGCTCATGGTGTCACCCTGAAAGACACCTCTCTGAAAGGTGACCTTGTTAGTTGTCACACGATTTTTTCCAGATGAGATAGTAAATCTGGTTTTCCAAAGCGACATCAATCTCTCTATGCATCCAACTATTTGCGGATGAACCTTTGAGATTTCCAAAAGACATATGATAAGTCTATGGGATGTCGAATCGAAAGCTTTCCGATAATCAATCCAGGCGATCGATAGGTCACGTTGGTAGAATGCAGCATCTTTGCAGACACATCCATCGATGAGCAGGTTCTCCCGACATCCGGCTACGCCTTTCTTTGAGCCTCGTTGTTCATACATGTCTTGCCACACAGGTTCAATTGCCCGAACAATCCTATGATTTAGGACAGCTGTGAATATCTTATAAAGCGTGTTCAGACAAGTTATTGGCCTGTAATTCTTCGGGTCAGTTAAGTTGCCTATCTTCGGCAGAATTATTGTGCGCCCTTCCACCAACCACTCTGGAGTCGGCTCTTCCGACTTCAAATATGAGGTGAAAATACGGGCCAAATGCTGATGGGTTGAAGAAAACTTCTTCCACCAGAAGGTTTTGATACAATCTGTTCCCGGTGCGGTATAGTTCTTCATCTCTCCTAATACTTCTTTCACCTCCTCTTTACTGATGGGTGGGCATTCTTTATCAGGTGATATGAGGGCAACACATAACTCCTTGAAGCTCTTTATATTTTCTGAGTCTTCGTCCAGTTTATGCTGAACTTCGTAGACTTCTCTCCAAAATACTTCGACCTCCTCTGGTTCGGGTGGGTGTTCGACAGTAACTGG
>NC_046660.1:124119000-124123126 GCF_010883055.1 Belonocnema kinseyi | reverse complement strand
GTATCGACCTAAAAGGAGAGTATGTTGAAAAATAAAACCGACTTTGGCCAAAAAAATGTCTCCGTGTTTCATTTTTCAGGGACTTATCAGACTGCCTAGTACCAGAGATGGGTTGTGACATGTCACTCGAGGTTTTCGACGCATAATATATAAAATACGTACTATACGTAGAAAACTGTAGAAAACTATGTATAATACATATCAAAGATGGCGAACGTTATTTTACCTGGGCGGGACTGCATTTGACAGATTGAATAATTGACATAACCTCTTATAAAGCTGTTCAATCGATTTGATTTAAATTTTAAGAGTAAAAATGTTAAGAACAAGTGTAAAAAACCTTTCAGGAGGGGAAACTGTGGGAAAATATTAATTTTGAGTGCGAACAATTGCTTACACTCGTGCCCCACATGCTCGAAAACGTTGCGGATTATGAAGGACAATAAATACGTATATTATTATTTTTTAAATAATTTCTTTGAAATGTGATAAATAATGACGAATACTGAATTAATTGCTCAATATTAGTTATTTCTGTAAGGAAATTGGGTATTTTTAGAGTAAAGAATTCGAAAATCCCGCCCATATAGTCAAGTGATCAAATGTAAAATACATTAGTAGAAAACTAAGGATGTAATATACGTAATAATTATATACATGTCGAAAACCATGTAATATACGTGATGTATTATACGTACCCATCACTGGCATATACACATTCACACTCTAAGCGTCGGCCATTATTTCACCCATGGCCAGTCTATCTTCTTAAAGGGTCTCTAGACTAGACCTTCTGTCAGTGAGAGGCGAGATTCAATATGACACTTGGTATGCGGCTACTTATAATTAATATATGACGATAAATCACATAAAATGGGATATATAGAAAACTATGGTTATCCTAGGGTCTAGTACTTGGCTCGGTGCTGCCATTTACCATTAGTTTTGCATCATGTACCCAACATATTATTATTAATTCATACCGTAAAATTCCAATAAATCACATGACCCACACACGCTCTGCATTTATCATTGCCAATAGTCACGTTTATATTGACCGGACACCTTTGACCCAAATTGTAAAATCTTGAACTAGAAAATGTCAATTTTCAACTCATAGTGGAAATGTTAGGGTACCTTTCCACGGTGGCCTGTTTTGAATTAATCGAGGAATTAATTTGACATATCCGAGTTCATATCTAGGTTCCCAAACAATAAAATTTGCCATAAATCAACAAAGTAGCTAGAAATGAATCCTATGCAAATTATTAATTCCACGATTAATTCTGAACAGGCCACCGTGAAAAGGTACCCTTAAAGTTTCAGTTGAAAAAATTAATTTTCAACTGAACTGATAAAGATAATGGTTGATAATGATAATAAAACTGATAATGATAATAGTTCGCTTCGCTCGCAAGTTTGAACGCGCCTAGGGCGCGCGACTATTGATTCTCGCGCTTCGCGCTGGATAATATATTTATCTCGCGCTTCGCGCTCGGTCTTTGTATATTCCCTACACTCGTGCACAGAATTTATAAACTAAGGGTCAAGGCACCAACAATCGTAATTTGGTAATTGTGAATTTTCTTTTGTTAAAGTTCCTTCGGCTTCGACGAGCGAACACATTCTCATCACAATTCTCGTGCTTCGCACTCAAGTTTGTCCTTCAAATTGTATATAATTTCCATAAATGTACATTATTACATTTAATTACATATACTGGCATCAACCCTGGCGGACCGAAGGAATCGAATGGAGCCTTTACCAAGTACCCGTAAAGACCCCACTGGGTCCCTATTCGGTTCTTTTTTAAAAAACTCGAAAAAAAAACAGCAAAATAAAATTTTAAAGGGTTGAAATTCGGATTCTACGTTAAAATTCAACGGTAAAATGTTAAAAAAATGTAAGACGTATAACGCCTGTTGACTGCTACTTACAGGCGACGCGTTTAAAGTGTATTCGTCAACAAGTGTTATACGTCTTATATTTTGTTTAACTTTTTACCTTTGCAAAAAAACTATGGCGATTATTCCGTGACCTTCTATGGGGAATTTTAACGTAGAATTCGAATTTCAACCATTTAAAAGTTGATTTTGCTGTTTTTTGAGTTTTTTAAAAAGGAACCGAATAGGGTCTTTGCAGGTACTTTGTAGAGGCTCCATTCGGTTCCTTCGGTCAGCCAGGGAAACACACACGTAGTTTCATTGTCTCGTTTAAAAAAATGTACACTCTTTAAAAAAAGCCTTTGGTAATTAAACATTTTATTGCAACTTCTGCCATTGTTTCAAAAACTGAATTCGCACATTTGCAATTTTATTTTTACGATTTAAAAGTTACACATTCGATCTAAACAGCAACCTGGTTGTTTTTTAACTTCTAAATTATATCCTTAAACTCAGTGACCCAGACTTTGGTTTTGTGAAAAAATTCATTAGGATAAATTATTCGTATTTTAGAATACTATTAATATCCGTACAAAGAATTTTTGATTTCTGAGAAAAAGTGGTCTAAAAAATATTCAAAATGCGCTCAGTTTTAGAATTGTTAACCAAACTAACGAATCATTAAAAAGGCTAACGAACTTGGCTTTTAGTTTATGACTCAAAAGAGTGTACCAAAGGCCAATCTAATCGATTAATTTTTTCAAAAGTTATCTTGCACACAGAGAGATGTACGTACATACTCACAAACATTCACACAGGCACATTCGTAAAAGCCTGTTTTTTCGGATCGAGGGGTTCTCAATACGTGAACATTTGACGAAAAACTGGGTGGGTCAAATTTTAGACAAATCTAATACCTTCTCTGATGAGAATGTACAAATTATTTAATTTGTCATGAATAGTTTTTTGATCATTCTGCTTTTGGTTTTAATCGTAACAAATTTGTAGTTAGACCGAAAAATGTAATTGTTTGATTTGCGATTATTTCTTGTGCTGTCAAAATTTGAATTTTCGATTTTTCAAGAAAATTCAAAAAGTTGTTATGACAATCTTATAGTACATTCAAAAAGTAACATGTTTCTGCCTCTGGCTTTTTTTCATATCGTGCGTTATTTAGCTTAAAATGTTCATTTTTGTGTGTTTTTTGTAATTTTGTAAATGCTATATCTCTGGTAATTTTTTGTTTTGTGAAAAAAGTCCTGAGGATAAATTGTTCGTCTTCTTGAATAATATAAATATCCACACACAGAACTTTTGAATAAAAAAAAAAGTTTTCTCAAAATATTCAAAATGCGTTCACTTTTTGAATTTTTATCTGAAATGACTGGCTAATGAACTTGACATTTCGTTTAGAACACTAAAAGAGTGTACCAAATTCCATTCAAATACAATAATTTTTTTTACAAGTTATCGTGCTCGCAGACGGACAGACATACATACATACATACATACATACATACAGACACATCTTCGTAAAAACCTCTTTTTCGGATTCAGGGGATCTCAAAACATGGACATTTGACCAAAACTGGGAGGCGGTCAAATTTTACACCAATCTAATATCTTCTCTGATGAGACTGTAAAAAGACGAATTTTCACAAATTGCATGAATTAAAACACACACACAGTTTAATTTTTAAATAAAAATATCAATTTTCAACCAAATAATTGAAATTTCATCCAAACACAAGACATTTGAATATTGTTAGGAATATCCTTTTTCTGAATCATTATCGATAAGAATTTATTCAGAAACATATTGCAATTACCACATAGTTCAAAAAATCTTAAACAAACAGAGTAATATTTTGCCTGCAGATAATCAGAAAGAGTTAAAAAAATATAGTTTATTTAATATTTTTGTGCATCTATTTTTTGGTCAAATTTCCAAAACTATTGAACATATGTTAGAAAAAAATTAAAATTCATACAATTTTCCGTATACCATTTAAAATGGATTCAGTGATAAATTTTTGCAAGGATCCTTTAGATAATTTTGAAAAAGGTGGCGTTATTTACAAGATCCCTTACGGGATCTGAAAGATGAATTACGTGGGACAAACTTTTTAATACTAGGATAGAGCAGTGGTCGGCAAACTTTTTGCTTCATTTTCAGGTATGGTCAGGCTCCACCCGACTTAATTTTTTCTACTACTTTTCGGTCTATTCGTGTACCTTAATGT